>NC_067418.1:26968370-27271400 GCF_009764475.1 Pristis pectinata
CATCTCTTGTCAGCTAGAGAGGAACTTGGAAGATGGGGCTAGGGGAGTAAATTCAGCATCACGATTCATGTTGCAACAATGACATGGGTAGAAACAGGGGCAGGTCCTGTTGAATTAGTACCCGTCAGGAGATCGGCTCAGCAGCTCGAGCCTGATAATCTGAATCATTTCCAAGATATATACAAACCAGCAGGGAAACAAACATGTCAGGAGAATTAACCTGTGGCTGACAAGCAGGTGGGAAAGGGTTGCTCCTTTTTGTGATGGGACAGGTTCCACCCAAATCAGATTGGGAACAATGTCCATAGCCTAGAGAGGGGTGATCTAGTGCGTATGTGGGGTGGTATGGAGGAGCAGGGTCATGAGAAGGAAAGCAATGAAAGCTGCAAGCTGTGATGAAGGCTGGAACCAAGTGGAGCAGAAGCTGCAGATACTGGAAATCCAAAACATAGAAAATGCCAGAAACATGCAGCATCCATGGAGAGAGTGTGAGTGAGACAATATTTCAAGTCAATGACCCTTCATTAGAACTAGAAGCAAGGAGACAAATGTTTTAAGTTGCTAATAAGGGGAGGACTGGAGAGAAGGAGGAATGTTTGCCAGAGTGCAGATGCAACCATTACTTTATTGGTAGGTAGAAAGAGAAACCTGTGGAGGGCAAAAAAAAAGTGCTGATCATCAAGAGTTGTTGACTTTAATAGCAGCACCGAGGACTGCAATATTCTGAAATGGAAAATGGACCCAAAGAGTCCTTTCAGGTGAAGCAGAATTTAATAGCACATTTCCAATTTAGTGCATTGCTTTCTGTGCTCATAATGTGGTCTCCTCAACATTATAGAAAACAGTGAGCAGCACCGAGTCTCCAGTCACCCATCACTTCTCCATTCTACTCCCACTCAGACCTTCATCTTCAGCTTCCTACGTTGCTCCACTGATACCTAATGCAAGCTCGAGGAACAGCACCTCACCTTCCACTTGGGCACGTTGCACCCCTCAGGACTCCACATAAGATACAAGATGGTCACCATAGGGAATTCAGAAGAAATGCCAACTGGAGCTGAAGTGAATAGTATATGTACTGAAGGGAAGTGGTAAGTTGTTTATACTGGGGGTTTGGAGGAGACAAAGTGGGGCATAAACACTAGCATAGCTGGTTGAATTGAATGTTCTGTAACATATATACTATGCAGTTTGGAGAGGTGAGGTAGCATTTAGCAAAGTACACAGGTTTCAAACTTACAAGTAAAGATATCCTCTGCAATTAGATTCCCTCCATATTTCAGAGCAAGAATGGTGTCCAGTGCTCAACTAAAAGACATTGACGCAATGGCACACAAATAGTTCAAACACAAAACGAGAGCCACTAATCACTAGCAGAAACCCAACATGGACATGGTTGAACATCTCCTTCTGTGCTAGAGACTTGTGGTTCTTCATAATGTGGTGTCAAGTTGAGTAGATTAACAAGCCAAGGAAGTCCCTTTGGAAAATTACAGCTACAGAGAATTGTTATTTTCACGAGGATCATATCTGTAATAAACAGACTGTTCCAGTCAAAGGCATTATCACTTTAGCTGAACATTCACTACAATATTGTTAACAGAGTTGACCAAAAACAGCTAAAATTTGCTGGCGCCACCGCACAAAATCATTTTTTAAAAAAGCTCCCCAGACTTGAACCGGAACATAGAGGCCATATAAAAATGTGACATGTTACTTGCCTTCTCCAATAGTGTTACATTTTAGATAACACTAAACCAGACAGCTGTTGTGTGCAGAGATCCTTATTGGTGGGATAAATGAGTCAGTGGCATAAACTTGGCTGTCACAGTAATAGATTGGGACAGGGTAAGATGTCTGGCTTTGGAAAATTGGCTTCAGGATATTATTTCAAATTTAGGCTCCAGCTATTATACTGAAGAGAATGTCTGTCTGTCTTAACTAAGATGCCAATCCTGATACTGTGCAAAGAATTGGCAAAAGCAATCTTTTCATGTGGTATCAGAGCACAGTCATGCAAAATACTAATTTTGCTATTCAGTTCATTATCTTCTTTACTAGATGAGATAAAGAGTCAAGATTCAAAGAGATTTCTATTTTATATAGGATAGATAAGTCCCTACGTTTCTTGTACTATCAACAGCAAACATTGAGGTGAAGACTTTGGTAAGTGACCTCTACTACTATAAGCATCTCAAGACTGAGCTGCCATTGCATTCATTCCCTAGCACAATCTCTAGTTCCATCACAAGTCACCAAAGAACTCCCTTCCTGACACCAAATGAGACTTATCTAACATTTGAAAAATCAAAAATATTGCAAATGCTGGGTTATCTTTATTTGATTGAGCAGAGCTCCTGATCTTCTTCATTAGCAAGTCCACTGGTCAGTACCTTACCCATATATGACACTGCCTCAGCTCATCTACTACTAGAACCCTCATCCATGTTTGTATCGCCTCCAGGCCTTGATAGCAGCTTCATACTCAAATTTCCTCCAAATTCTGTTGTCATATCCAAACTCAATGCAAGTTCTAATCTAGCTCCTGGCCCAAGAATGAGCCAGATTTTAAAATTCCACCCCACTTCCTTTCTAAATACCCAATCCCTTTTTTCCCTTAGCATTCCTACAATTCAGATTTTCCAGATTTCCTACAGCCCCACTAATGACGGGTGCATCATGAACCATCATGACATTACTCATTGGAATTCGTCTCACTTTTAATTCCCTTTTTTAAACTGCCATTTCACCTTTGGTGATCTGTTGAAATATCACCGAGGCTTTATTTGATAATACTCCTGTAAAGTGCCTTGGGACATGTACTTACATGGCACCATTTTTATAAATACAAGCTGGGACATTTTTATTGTCCTTAAATCAGCCAAAGATGCTTTAAAGTCTCTGAAAATAGTTAATCTGAATGCTTATGCAGTTCTATACTGGTGCAGCAATTATTCACCTCTTCACCTGCAATTGAATGAAATAGCCTATGCATTTGGACTGCATCAACTGCATTATTTTACAAACTCAATCAACCTCAAAAACTCTCTAGAGAGAAAAAAACCTCTTCAATATAATGCACTGCTCTGAATCTTGTCTGGGCTTTATTAACTATATGAAGGGCCAAAAAAATTTGAGGGAAGGCCCAGATGTAATTTTTTTAAATTGTTTGTTGGTATTTTGTTTTAATCAATTTAAATTTCTTTGCTTTCCAACATTTGAACAGTTTTTAATGTCCAGCTATCAGAAACAGCTTGAAGCCTTGTCAAGACATTCCAAGGCAGGAGATTATGCAACAGGCCACAAGAAACCTGGTCCACTCTTGGGTATGGATAGTCGTGGTTTGGCCCACTGCACCAGGAAACTTCTGCAGATGGGTACCAGAGGCAGAGTGCCTCAGCAAAAAGCTGGGTCCAACATAATCTGGCCACCCATCTCCAGATATGGCTTAACATCATAACATGTATTTGACAACACTACTGTGAAGCAACTTACAGCAGATTTCCATGATGAAAACTAGTACAATACAAAAGGAAAACTGTTATAGAGTAACACTTATAACAGCTGTATCACTTCTGGTGAAGTCTGTAATAGTTAAATAGGAATCCTCAATGTTCTATTTTTGTTCCTAATATCTATATATGGCAGAAAACCTTGATCAATTTGTACAGGCCTCCATCACATCATAGGGTTCAGAAGTTTAGTTCCTCTGTGCCTTGGTAATGAGCAAGTATTCTTTACAATTTAAAAGACAAAAACCACCAGTTAGGTTTACAGAACCATAGAATCTTCCACTGCGCAAGGAAGCCTATTACCTGTTTCATAACTTTTATGAAAAGTATTCTTAAAGTAGCCTCTCTGAGAATGTGTATAAGGTATAATGAAAGGTTAGGAGAGTAAAAGATTGAGAGCCCTAAAACGAGAATTAAAGGGTACATCACTATGGCTGTAATAGACTGCTTGAAATAGCTGTGCTTCGCTTTGCAGTGCCTTGCTTCAGAGAGTTTTCTTCAGCCCAGAGGTATGATTATACAGTACAATCAGTTCTTGTCTCAGCAAGTCTGCACACTTGACTCATGCTCCACTAAACTGACCCTGAGCCCACCATGAGAAACCTTATGTATACAAAGATAATTGGTGGAACAAGATGGTCTGAAAAGATTAAGGAACTATAGCTTTAGTAGAAATAGTAACTTTTTAAAAAGTAAATTCCTTTGTAACCAATCATGATGTAGAAGATAAGTGCCATGCTGCCTGACTAATACATGATCATTCCTTGTATGGTAATTGTTTGCACCTCTGAAAAAGTATAAGAATGTATGTAGATCAACGTATCTCAGAGACCACCCAGTCCGGGACGCAGGTGCCTGGCTTGGTGTTCTCTCCTTGGATCAAGTAATAAAAGAGATTGAATGAGAACAGTGGTCTTTTGAGTCTTCTCTCCGACCGAATTTGACATCTCTGGATTTAAGTTCTCAATTTTACTATCCGTTTCAACATTGGTTTTGTCCAACAGCCCGGAAAAATTGTTCAGATAGTTTTTAGAAATCAGCAAATCAAAAGCAACAAGATTTAGCTCTTTAACAATCTCACAACAGTGTTCCCTTGATAGAAGGAGAAACAGTGCAGGCATTGTAAAGAACAAGGGATAAATGGAAGGATGGGACTAGCAGACAGAGAACATGTTCTGTACTGATTGCTTTTAGTTTACATTTCGTTCAATGCTTCCGCCATTATTAGAAGATCTTAAGCACATGGAGACAAGGAGATGTGGCAGATGGTGGAGAGGATAGATTAATGGAGGTGCAGAAGGAAAAGCTGTCAATGGGGACGTGTCAGCTGGAAGCAATCTTATTTGTGGAAACCCACTAGGAATCTTTAAGGATTGATCTTGGATTGCATTTACCTGCGTGCTGCCAGTTCCATCCAAGTGCAAACATTCCTACAGCAGCACTGTGATATCAGACATGCGGAACTATTCCCAGCATCTTTGCACACAACATGAGGATACCAGTACTCAGTGGTACAGGTAAAGCAGTCCTGCTTCCATACTAGTGTCAGGCTACTACTAACTTATTAGTGGGCAGCAATACCAGGTCCATTGAGTTGTGAAGCCAGCGGAATGACCCTTTTCCGAAATCTAGGCTGGTGTGGATAAACTTACGAACTTTGCTCAAGTCTTTATCAAGAACGTTTTACACCAATCCAAGCCAATCTGTTCGCGGGAGAATACTAGATGGTCTCTACTCGCTCGCCAGTCGCGGAAGAATCCGCACCTTCACTGATACAGGCAAATAATTTTGTATTCCTTAGTCGCAGATTTCAGGTAAAATGAACCGAAGTAAATAGGTGAATGGAAAGTCACTGTTATTGCCGCAGAAAGTTGAAACCGAGTTCCAAATATGACACACTGCAGAAGAACAATTTATCATTGTATTCATTTCCTTTTATCTTAATGCATGCCACGCGTTTAAGAAGATTCGGCAATCGTTCCGGGAGAACGAAGTAAATACGATTCATTAAGGCGTTAACCAACTACAGCGTCGGTTTAAATTAAACTGAGTTATGCAAATCCACTGCCCTTCTCACAAATAGGATCAGTCCCGTTTAACTCTACACACACGCCGTGTAAATAATTATCAACTAATTTTAGTTTCAAGTTGAAAGCATGTCAGATTTTTTTTGTAGTTCATATGAGGAGTCACATGCTCAAAGACCAGAACGTTCTTTATTGGAAAATATAGAGGGTTCTGGATAAACCAGCGAGCTCCTAAGACCTCCTTCTTACACCTGGAATATTTGCCTTTTGTCAGACGCACAATGACAGGGCATTTCGATCTTGTGAGTATAATCATTTAACTGAACACCCGTTTACTCCGCATAACGAAACGCCGATGAAAATACAGCAAAATAAAACCCTTAATAACGAAATAGTAAAGAACATTACTTACCTTGAAACTACTAAATCCATTAAGTAGTCATTTTTTTTTCCAAAAAGGTTACAGCTGGGACAAGACTGGAAAAACCATAAAGCCTGGAAAGTAAATGTTTCCTTATTATGATTTGAACTCTACGAAAACGTTCTGAAAACTCCATAATTAAGTCTACAATTTAATAGACATAAATGTCGAAGCCCCCAACTTCACATAAAAACCTATGCCCTATCACGCACGAGTTGACCTGCAGATTCATTATTTATTTAGCACGCAAAATAAAACGTTCGTTGCCTCTCAATTCTAACATTTGTCGTTTTACTTACCACGACATTTATTTTGGGGTGGAAAGTGGAAAAAAAGAGCTTATTTTATATCATCAGCAGTAAATGAAAAGTCTCTTACAAATACATTGGTCCTCTCTAACTTTATTGGACAATTAATTTAAGACGAGATAACCCAGAACGCGCCACTATGCTGAAGATGTGCGTTACAATTGAGCCGTGTTGGAGAACTGAAGGTATTGTATCTTTAAAGCTCTGTAGAATCCGCAGCTGATTATTTTCGTTACTTGCAGCTGCCTTCAGCCAGTTTGTCACAAGCGCAATGCCAGTTGCACAGGTGTTTAATATTATGGGTGAGGTGAAATGAAGGAATAGCAGTTTCTGCTGCCAACTCGCAGAAAGCCAGAACTGAGCACATGCTGAGAACAGCCTTGTTCAAATTGGTTAATTTGTCTCAATCGTAAAACACCACCGGCTTCACCTTCATAATGTTTCCAGTCGCTAGGAGACCCAAGTACTAACCATTCAATTGTCAGTTCAAATAATATCAATTTTATCTATCATAATGATTTGCATTGGCTTGTTAATGGTCCATAAGATAGAGGAATGTTTGATCCATATTTTTTTCATCCTATGAGAAGTATACCAGAAAAATGTCTAGGTAATTGATTGGTGCAACTAAATTAGGTACAGTGGCCCATAGACCTAGGAGGAATATTTTGTTTTGCTCCTTGTGTTCTGTCATTCAATGAGAATGAAGCCAAGCAATCTATAACCCCATATGTCAACAGCTTAAAAGCATGCAACATTTTTAAGGTCATAAAATGTTCAAAGGTCCTTCACAGGACCACTATGACCAATGCTTGGCATCAAGTAGGCACCAAATAAATAGAGATTAAGGTAGATTTCAGGAGGTAGGTGTCAACGAGCATCAAGAGGCACAGAGGATTAGAGAGCTTGAGAGCTTTTTTGTTAAATTTGGGGATACCTACCATCCTCATTGGTTAACAAAAATCTATCAGATTCAGACTTAAAATTAGCAATTGAGCTAGCATTTGTTGCAGTGTGTGGAAGTTAGTTCTGAATGTTGTCCTCTGTGTTTAGAACCTTTCTTGACTTCATTCCTAAAAGCCTAGGTCTAATTTTCAAATTCTGCATTGTAGTCGCACAATCCTCTTAATTATGAGACCCTGTGAATTCTCATTTTTTTTTATTGGTTTGATAAGAACAAGCAGTACCCTTTACAAAGAAAAGATTATGATCAATTAACTTTTTGGAAGGATTCCCACAGAATGAATAGATATTGATTCCAAAACATTCAGGTATTATTCTGAATTATTAGACACTTATAATATCATACAAAAGTCCAATTTAGAGAGAGGGCACTTAAATTTTCACTTATGGTTTATAGTTAGGAGGGGCTTATTTTATAAGGGCCCCTTGCAAACATTTGATTTAGGGGATCTTAAAATTTTACTAGATAATAATACTATGTACTATTGACTTAATCTGGTGACAAATCGACAGATGTACAATCATGAGAGAACATGTCTGCAGCATGAGAATAGAGAATGATATGTTTATTGTATAATTTTCTTTTTGTCAAATCCGTTAAAGCCCCCTATCTGGTAGATGCATGGGTTGCACTGACCTAGGCCATCCCAATTGATTTGGTTGTCATTAAAACAACCATTTAGACATTCAGATGTGGCATACTCAAGCAAAAGGGATGGGTAAAAGCTCTTCTTATTAAACTAGACTAAAACACTGGGACATAATTAAAGTGCTTTCTTTCAGAGATATTAAAAAAAACATAAGAACCCCTAAATTTCTTTAAGTACTGACATCTAGAAAGTCTTTTGCACTAAAGATAACTACCACGGTCATGGGATTCTAAGTGGATACAAAACTGTCCAAGGGATAGAAAACAAAGAAAGAAAAGTTATGCCTGATTTCCTCCAAGTGCAGTAAAGTACTGTGGTATTTTGTTAGGGCTACAATTGATTAAAATAGATTTAACTTGCTTCTTATGACACAACTAAGGCCATTTAGCCCTTCAGATCGATGCTTGCTGCCAGCAGATTAATCCCATCAGTCTCATTGCCCTTCTTATTTTCCTGTAGCCTGCTTGGTTAATTAATCCAGCCAATTAACCTTCAGTCCTGATGCAGGGTCATGACCCAAAACTTTAAACATCGCTTTGCCTCCACAGATGCTGCTTGACCCACTGAATTCTTCTAGCAGTTTCTTTTGCTCGAGATTCCAGCATCTGTAAACTCTTGCGCCTCTAACTTATTGGTATGTCTTTGGGATGTGGGAGAAGACAAAAGGACTTGGGGGTGGAGGAACCAAATAATCACAGGGAGAATATGCAAACTTCACATAGACAGCACCTGAATTGAGGATTAAACCTGGATCCCTGGAGCTGAGCAGCAGCAGCAACTCCTCCATCATTGTGCCATTCTATGTCAGACATAATTTCAAAATTTGTAGATGACAAAAAACTCAAGAATATACTAAATAATGAGGAGGACAGTGCAAGACATGGGAACAATAACAGTCTAGTGAAATGGATAGATACATACCAGATTAAATTTATCACAGAGAAGTACACAGACAGTACAAGGCCAGACATCCAAGGCATATGCACATAAATTTTTGAATATGGCAGGACCAGCTGAGAAGACTGTTCAAAAAACATTTTGGATTGATAGCTTTATTAAAAGAGACATGAAATATGAAATAAATTACATCAACCTTTATAAAATACCAGATAAACCCAAGATGGAGTTTTCTCTGTATGAAAGGTTATCTACCTGAAATGTTAACTTTACTTCTCTCTTCACAGATGCTGCCTAACCTGGACCATTTCCACAATTTTCTGCTTTTATTTCATATTTCCAGTGTCTAAAGTTTCTCCTTTTTTTCCCCAACTCTGGTCATCCAATGCAAAGAAAAGCATTTAAGGCCTTGGTGTTGTCCCGATTTTAAGTTCCCACTTCTGTCTGCTGCAAAGTAACACAGTGCCACCAGGTTGATCCAATAAAACGCATTTATTATCAGTATACCGCTAGGGAGAGGTCTCTTCAGCACTTGTTAAGAGTCGCTATCCGAGGTCTCCACAGTACAAAGGAGCAGACAGTAATTTATACAGATATTGTCACGCACACTTAATGAATGCGGCTCCGCGAGTTTCGGTCAGGCCTCAGAGATCCAAAGACAGACATCGCACCCATTGTTTAGTACAACTGATTTACAATCAAGAGATTCAAAGACAGGTATCACCCTCATTGTTTAGGACAAGCTTCCCACTCGCTGTTTATTACACCCATCACCCTTATTGTCTAGTGTAATTGGCTTGCAACCAAGGTTCCAGACACAGTAATTATCACCTAGCCCTGAGTCAGTAGCTTGCTTGCTCTTGCTTGCGAGGTATTTTTCCATCAGTTATATGTACAGTCACAGTCTCTTAACCCTTTACTTCCTCATTGGTGCCAGAATGGTACCAGGCAAGGGGGACTTCAGTCACATGGAGTTAAAGTTAACAGGAAGTTGCCAGCATAAACGATGGAGGTGCTCAAAATGAAGAATGGTTTAGATAAATAACGACGAAGTTTCCACTTCATAAGGGCCAGAACACAGATTTTTAGGGGTAATAGGCAAAATAGCCAAAGATCTCAAGAGAATTATGTTTATTATTATTAACACAGGATGTGCTGGTAATGGGTAGAGATTCTGTTCTAGAATTGAAAAAGGAAATTGGACAAGTGATGAGCTGGCCATCTCCAGCCCATCATGTCTTGGTCAACGCATAATACCGATGACAGTGAGTCTGATAGTAGAACAACATTCTGGTCTGTTGTGATTGGAGCTGTCTGTGAGAATCCTGAAGTTCCAGATCCCTAACTTCATAATGTGGAGTGGAAGATATTTCTCTCAAAGTGAAATGGCTATGTTGTATAAGGTTACAATCACATTTGCTTCTAAATACAAAAAAACTGCTTATGTGGAAAAAGAAATATAGGAATGATTTTACCTGTTTGATGTCACCTGGAAGACATCTCATCCATTGAAAATACAGATTGGAACATGTATTCAAATTACTGACACACACAGCCAATGGGTGATGTCAATCTCCTTTGGTAGCACATGCAATCACAAACAATTAAGTAGTAACTTTTGAGCATAAGTTTAAAAACCATAGAAACTACATAAAACATTACAAAAATTCATAACTGATGATCAGAAAAGCTTTGTTGGAAATTAGATTCTCCTACAACCTTAAAACTCATTAAGTAAGTACTAGGAAATTTCAAAATTAGAACACAGAACAGTACGGCACAGGAACAGGCCATTCGGCCCATGATGTCTGTGCTGACCACAATGCCATATTAAACTAAATCTCTTCTGCCTGCTCATGATCCATATCCCTCCATTCCCTGCATATTCATGTGTCTATGTAAAAGCCTCTTAAATGCCACTATTTTATCTGCTTCCACCATTACCCTGGCAGCCCATTTCTCTGTGTATATATAAAAAAAAACTTGCCCTGCACATCTCCCTTAAGCCTTCCCCACTCACCTTAAATGCACGTTCTCTGGTATTCGACATTTCGACCCTGGGACAAAGATTCTGAGAGTCTACCCTATCTATGATTCTCATTATCTTATAAACTTCTATCAGGTCTCCACTCCGACACTCCAGAGAAAACAACCAAGTTTGTCCAATCTCTCCTTATAATGCGTACCCTTTAATCTAGGCAGCATCCTAGTTAAAACTCTTCTGTATCCTTTCCAAAACCTCCACATGCTTCCTGTAATAGGTTGACCAGAATTGCACACAATACTCCAAGTGTGGCCTAACCAAAGTTATATATACCTGCAACATGGCTTCCTGACTCTTATGCTTGATGTCCCAACCAATGAAGGCAAGCATGCCATACACCTTCTTCACCATCCTATCTACTTGTGTGGCCACTTTCAGGGAGCTATAGACTTGGACCCCAAGATCCCTCTGTACATCATTGCGGTTAAGGGTCCTGCTATTAACTGTATACTTTCCCCTTACATTTGACCTCCAAAAATGCAACACTTCACACTTCCCTGGATTAAACTCCATCTGCCATTTCTCCACTCTATCTGTAACTGATCTATATTCTGCTGTATCCTTTGACAGCCTTCTACACTGTCCCCAGCTCCACCAATCTTTGTGACGTCTGCAAACTTACTAACCATCTACATTTTCATCCAACTCATTTATATATATGACAAACAACCGAGGTCCCAGCACTGATCCCTGCGGAACACCACTGGTCACAGACCTCCAATGCACTGGTCAGGCTACTTGCTGACTGAGTTGGATAGATTTGAAATCACTCCATTTTGATTCTGCTGGTCAAATCAAAAGGTTTGTAAAGTTGAATGTAGAATCACTGGATATTAAATGATGTTATATTACTGATTTTCACGTAGCTTATATAAACTGACAAAGCTGTTGGAAGTCTTCAAAAATGTTACCTTGCTCTGTTTCCAAAACAATATTACTATGAGAATGATTATACAGTAGCAATTGTGAAGTTTTAATATTGCTTATGATTTGTTAATACATTTCATTTCAGGCACCATCACTCCTGAAACCTATTAAAACTAATCTTTAAATAGTAGACTAGTATTCTGACTGCAATAAGTTGCAGACCAGTATGACAAGAAACAAGTGCAGAACATGCAGCAGACCAATAACAATCAGGGTCAATTATTATAACTAAGCACAGTTCCATGTTGTATAGTTAACCTTGTGCAGCTACTTAATGGTGAGGCTTTAAAATTGTAATTCAAATTAAACAATGTTTGGACTTAAGAGTAGGTAGCAGTATAGGGAGGTGTGATAATGGCCCTAAGCCTACAAAGCCAGCTCTCTGTAGTTGCTGCCAGCTCAGTTCTCAGGAGCTTTCAGATATGATTAGTGGTATCTTGGTGATCGATGCTAATTAAATTTTGCTGCATGAGGGATCATGACACCACTACCAAGTCTTCATATGCTGTCTTCTTCTCACTGGATCTGTTCTTATGGGAGTGGAGTCCTGCAAATCGAGTTAATAGCACCTCAACCTGTGAACGTTCTAAGCTCCAGGGGAATGGGTATAGAAACCTTCTGATGCAGCTGATACTTCTGATAGTCCTTCATTAATCATACTGGATGACTCCCATAGGCAAATCCATTATGGTATCACCAAAGCCACTGATGAAGAAATAGCTGTTTCATATTAAATGCCACAATACCTCTGAAGCCTACATTAGAGGAGGAAGGATTTTGATCTCCATGTTCAAATATCATACTCACAAAATCCTTGATGTAATTCTTAATTTGAAGCAACAAGAACCAGTGTCAGAAAACTGTATTTTCTAAATGATATAATGACAACTTGAATATTAGGTTGACACCTATTTCAAGTATAGGATTCTGTATGTGTTCAATCCAAAACTGGAATCAGAATCAAGTTTATTATCACTGTCTTATATGATGTCAAATTTGTTGTTTTGCGGCAGCAGTACAATGCAAAGACATAAATTGCAAAATAAATAAATAGTGCAAAAATAAAGGAACAATGAGGTAGTGTTCATGGATTCATGGACCGTTCAGAAATCTGATGATGGAGGGGAAGAAGCTGCTTCTGACTCGTTGAATGTGGGTCTTCAGGCTCCTGTACCTCCTCTCTGATGGTAAACATGTCCAGGATGGCAAGGGTCCTTAATGATGGATGTTACCTTCTCGAGGCACCGCCTCTTGAAGATGTCCTCGATGGTGGGGAAGGTTGTGACCGTGATGGAGCTGGCTGAGTCTACAACCCTCTGCAACCACTTGCACTCCTGCACATTGGAGCCTCCATACCAGGCAGTGACACAACCAGTCAGAATGCTCTCCACCGTACATCTACAGAAATTTGCAAGAGCCTTTGGTGACGTACCAAATCTCCTCAAACTCCAAACAAAGTAGAGCTGCTGGCATGCTTTCTTTGTGATTGCATCAATGTGTTGGGCCCAGGACAGATCCTCAGAGATGTTGACAGCCAGGAACTTAAAGCTGTTCACCCTTTCCACCGCTGATCCCTCAATGAGGACCGGTATGTGTTCTCCCGACTTCCCCTTCCTGAACTCAACGATCAATTCCTTGGTCTTGCTGACGTGTGTGAGGTTATTGTTGTGACACCACTCAACCAGCTGATCTCACCGATCTATCTCACTCCTGTACGCCTCCTTGCTGCCATTGAGATTTTACCAACAACAATGGTGTCATCTGCAAATTTAATAAATGGCATTTGAGCTGTGCTTAGCCACACAATAATTAGTGTAGAGAGAGTAGAGCAGTGGGCTAAGCACGCACCCTTGAGGTGCACCTGTGTTGATTGTCAGCGAGGAAGAGATGATATCAGTGATCCGTATTGACTGTGATCTCCCAATGAGGAAGTCAAGGATCCAGTTGCAGAGGATCTATGCGTACAATGAGTCGTATGACACTAAATATATGGCCCACTTTCCAATCACCAGCCCGAATTATGATCAACAATATATGCTATTCACTTGCAAGCTGTTTTGCAATAAAATTGAGATCTTTTAAACTAAAAATAAAGTGGCTGGGATTTTAGGTGAGGGGTCATTCACAGATTTAAGCAGACAAATCATGAACAGAGCAAAGTAGCAACTTAGCGTACAGGAGGGAACGGAAGCCTGGATATAGAATCACGTGGCACTGATTTTCAGGCTTGTGCATCTGAATTTAGATGTTTTCAGGCATTAAGTTGAGATGCAGTCATATTTTGCGTATCACAATATTTTAAGAAATTGAACCATGTTCCTTTTGGTCTCGTTCATGCAAGCACACATCAGGCCTTTGTGCACAGAATGATGTCATCCATCTTCTAATGCCCAATTGGGCTGTTTGTTGATTGCCTTAGAAACATTGCAGGGCAGTCATGTTTCCATTCTGCTCTTTTCACTGCAGCAACACTAATTAAAGGGCCACCCAGCCACTTATTTCTGCCAACCTGTGCAAAGCACTAGAAATAGCCTTGTGCCTCAGGAGCCACTATGAGCCCCTCGAGTTAACTTGAATGAAGGACGACCTTTTCTGCAGTTAATTCCCCAGTAGTACTCCCACTGGGTGTACTGCATGAGCTGGAACAATAGGCCTGGTGCAAAGGCAGGCCTGACATTGCTTAGGAACTTCAAGAAAGGAGGAGAAATTAGACTCTATTTTCCCAAGAATACCATGCGCCTATCTCCAACTGATGAAGGGAGCCCTTTCCTTGATATATTGTTTAGACACCTTACTGCTCAAAGAGTCTGAAGAACCTCGCTCCACAGGTTTTATGTTGATGCATGGAGGTAAAAAGGAGGGAAATGACAGTCCACATACACATGATTTGGCTTTGGTATTCAATGTCACGAAGCTGATTCTTACAGGCAAATAGATTCTGTCAAAGGACAGACCGTGGTTCCATTACATAAAAACGCAAGAAAATAGGAGCAGGAGTTGACCATTGAGCCTTCAAGACCGTCCCACAATTTAATATGATCATGGCTGATCTATGCTGGCCCCAACTCCTCTTCTGTGCCATTTCTCCATACCCCTCTATTCTTCGATCAATCAAATGCTTCTAATGATCCAGCTTTCACCACCAGCCGTGGCAGAGATTTCCAAATATTCACCACCTTCTGCGAGAAGAAATTTCCATGTGCCTCTTTTAAAACTGCCCTCTTATCTTGTAGTTATGTCCCCTTGTTCGAGACGCTCCCACTAGTGAAAACATCTCAACATCTACCCTGCCAACCCCTCTTAGGATCTTATATGTTTCGATAAGGTCACCATTAATTCTTCTAAACTCCAAAGAATACAGGCCCAAACTATTTAGCTTCTCTTGGTTTTCCTAAATGATTAGCTATTTCTATTTGATTATTGACTCTAGCATCTTGCTAATAATAGTCAGTAAACTAACTGGCCTTTAGTTCCCTGCCTTCTGCCTTTCTCCTTCTTTGAACCAGTGAGTCACATTGGCTGTTTTCCAATCTTCTGGTACCTTCCTGGGGTTTAGCAAGTTATGAAAAATGTCAGCCAATGGGTCCACTATTTTTGCAGCTGCTTCCTTTAAAATGCCTAGCATGCAGTCCATTGGGTCCTGGTGACTAGTCCACCTTTTAGCCCCCTGAGTTTCCCTCCCAATACTTTATCCCTTGTAATTGGGATTTTTGTAAGTTCTGTCATGTTATTTGAAATTAGCCCATTTGCTATCTGAGGGAATGTTAGCAATGTCTTCCACAGTGAAGACTGATGCAAAAAATTTATTCAGTATATCTGCCATTTCTTTGCAGTTATTAATTCACCAGCCTAATTCTCTAAAGGCTCCACATTTAATTTAGCCACCCTCTTCCAATTTATACATTCATAGAGACTTCTACTGTTTCCTCTTCTACAATATGCAAGTTTTCTCTCAAAATGCATTTTCTCCCTTCTTATGAGCTTTTTAGTCTTTTGCTGCTGGATCCTAAAATCTTCCCAGTCTTCTGGTCTACCACTATTCTTTGTCACTTTGTATGCCCTATTCTTCAATTAAACATTATCCTTGACCTCCTTTATTAACCATGGATTGTGCCTCTTTCTCATGGTCCCTTTTTTTGTTTGTAATAAACTCTTGCTGAGCGTTATAGACCAGCTGTTTGAATATCTGCTACCGTTACTCTATCTGTCTCTTAGCTTGTTTACTTAGTCCACCTTAGACAATTCCTCCCTCATATCAATCTAATTGTCCTTATTTAAATTGAAGATACTAGTTCTGGACCCAAGGTGTTCATCCTCAAACTGCATTTGGAATCCTGTCATTTTGAAATCTCTACTCCCTTGGGGAATCTTTAACCACAAGATCTGTTATTAATCCTTCCTCATTACATGAGACCAAATCTAAAATAGCCCGTTCCTGGGTAGGGTCTGCAATGTACTGCTCTAAAAAGCAATCCCTGACACATTCCACAAATCCTTCTTCTATGATACTTTGCCAGTTTGGTTTGTCCAATCAATGTGTAGATTAAAATCTCCCAGAGCAATTGCAGCTCTCTTCAGACATGCCTTTGATATTTCCCCATTTATGCCCTGATCCACATCACTATCCACTGCCTTTATATCACAACTCAGCACAGCTCTGGTACCTTCCTTGATTAACAACACCACCCCACCTCTGGCCTGTTCTTTTGGAACAATGCATAACTTGGATAGTAATTACAGGACAAACAACTCTTCATGTGGTTCTAGAACAGTAACTAAGCCAAGGTGAATGCATCAAATCCTTGCCTTAATAAAGAATTTCTACCTTCAGCAGCTAAACATTCCCAAACAGGAAACACAGATAGCTTTACCATCAGCAGCTGTGCTCAAGAATGCTTTTTACATTGTCCCACACAGTGCTCCATCTTCTTCCTAATCACACATTCAAATTGTTGGGCTGGAATGATTCTGATAATAAAAAATAATTTACAAATATTAGACCATTAAAAAAACTTACTAATCATACAATGATATGAACTATTCAATGTTGTGCTCTCTTCAGCAGCTTTCCCATTGAGCTTGATGAAATTCTCTGCAGTGCACTCTATTGGAAAACTGTCCATTTCAGTGCTTGTAACTGCAGATGCCTTTCACAGTGACCAAGAGCAGGTCTAGATCTAGAAGACCTGGCTGGTGACTGCACATTATCAGGCCGGATGGCTGCATTGTTGGGTAGAGGGTTGTAAGGATATCTGAGGCATTGCCAGTGAACCTGTGATGTGGGATCAACTGTTGACAACCTAGGAGAGGTCAGCACCTGCTAGCTCCACAATGCCACTGGCCTCTCCCTGGTCTGTTCATCCAAAGGGTTGTATATCTCGTATAATGCAGATTGCATAGCTGGTGTCACCATCTCCAGATGGACCAAGTTTTAAATCAAAAAGGTTGCAACATTTTTCATGGGTAGTAATTGAGCATTTAAATCATAGACTTGCAATAACAATTCATGCCACCTCACTGCAGTATTCTGTACTTTCACAAATATTGTACAATTGTTGATTATGCCATGAAAAATAAATTCCACTGTTTCACTTAACGTAGTGAAAATTCTCAGCTTTACTTAAATTTCACACAGCAGTTTTTCTCTTCCACCAGCATCCTGATCCTTGAAAGGATTGAAAACCAGACCAGAAGTAGTAACACCTGCTAACAAGAAATCCCAGTTGGCTACATACAGTCCATTTTGATTTAAATCCAAAAAGAAAAATCTGGGTGACAAGATTCTGCGTTCATCTTAGAATTGTAGAACATTACCACACAGAAGCAAAAATAAAACAAAATCCATGGCATTATTGCAATGCAGAATCATTGATGAATCTATAATATGTTTTGGAACTTCGGGTAATTTCTTGGATCAGAGGAGGTATTTTGTCAGAGTACCAGAATCTGTCAATTCATTTGTTCTGACATTGATAAGGTTCATAATTCACCTTCAAGATTCATTGGAAGAAGATACCATGCAGGCTTCTCACTGCTGATTCAAGGTAACTGGCTAACTTTAAATATGCTACTGCAAAATAATATGGTGCCAATGATTCACTATCCTCAATCTATTTTCTAGATCTTATTTTTCAACCTCTCATCCTTTCCAGAGCTTCCATTGCCTCTGTCAGGCCCAGTGCTTTGGAATAAAAGCACCATGTTTTTGGCAGTCTATGTTGAAAATGACAAATCATAACATATAGCATTTGGTGGATTTAAGGGGCAGTTATTACCGAGCATGGAATATGTCACTGCAGGATTATCACATCTGCTTGTAACATCTTTCAGGGTTTAAAATGTGACCCTTTGCCAGTTGCTACAATGACCAATGAACCCACTCCTAGTATTTATGTGTACTGTTTGTCTCTCAAGTTATGACAGGTAATACAAGATTAATGAATAATGTTAGGAACAATTCCGTCAGCAGAGCAAATATTAGTGAATCTTCCGTGGCCTTCTTAAATCTACAATAAATGTGGAAACATGACACCAGAAGAATTAGTCACCCTTGGCTGCTCAAAAATAAAACAATCGCGAGTGGTTTCCATGGAGCTTTTGTGTTATTGCCCCACAAACTGCTTTTGTTTTATTTCAACTTTATGAAAACTGTGTGACTCATCAAGACAGCTGACCCATAGTGAGACTTCAGACACGGCCTCCAGCAAAGAATGCTTAATAAAAACTACTTTTATCTTAACATAATTCTTTACTTAACCCCATGAATTCAAGTCAGTTTATAATTTTAGTAAATATCTCTGCTGGGAAATTGAAATCGTTATCAACCTCTGCTGTGCAATTTGCACACATAACTCCACAGGTCAGGAACAACAGTATCTGATGTAAAGTAACCACTGTCTACCATGTCTATCATAATCCAATTATCAGAAGGAACAGTAACTGCATGAATGCACTATTTGTTCTTTTAGACAACTTTATGCTTTTGTCTTAGCTTCTCTACAATGGAATCCAGGTCCCAGAGTAGACAGGGCCACTTAGACACTTCCAAAGATAACATTTATTTTGGTCAATCAGACTCTGAATATTATAACCTTTTCCAAAAAGATTAAGTGAATGATGTTTCAAATGACAAAATTTTCCTGCCAATACTTGATTACTGATTAATTAGTGACTACAAGCTTAGGTCAAACATTTTTCCTGTAGTTAAGAATGCCCTTTGAAATGATACAAGAGAAATATTTTCGTAATATTTGTATACAACTTTAATGAAGTAAAACATCTCAGTGCACCTCCAACATAAAAACTGCCTAAGATGTTTCATGCGAGCATAATCACCCCCTAAAAAATCTGACATTGACCCAAAGAGGATACATTTGGACAGATGACCAATGGACAGTTGGTTAAAGTGGTAGATTTCTGGTGGATGGTAAACTAGTAGATAGCAGACTGTGGTGCTCCTTGGGGTCAGCATCAGGGCCACCTGTTTATTAACAAATTAGATCTCGGGGCTTAGGGACAATTTCAAAATCTACAGACGACATCAGTCGTGGAGCTGGGATAAACAATAGGATCAGCAGTGGGAGCAGTGGCGTCACAGGTAGGCAGGGTTGTAAAGAAGGCTTTTGGCATCCTGGCGTTCGTAAATCAAAGTATTGAGTACAGGAGTTGGGATGTTATGGTGCGGTTGTATAAGTCATTGGTGAGGCCAAATTTGGAGTATTGTGTGCAGTTCTGGTCACCTAACTATAGGAAGGATATCAGTAAGATTGAAAGAGTGCAGAGGAGATTTATTAGAATGTTGCTGTGTCTTCAGGAGTTGAGTTACAGGGAAAGATTGAACAGGTTAGGACTTTATTCTTTGGAGCATAGAAGAACGAGGGGAGATTTGATAGAGGTTTACAAAATTATGAGGGGCATAGACAGAGTTAATGCGAGTAGGCTCTTTCCACCTAGATTAGGAGAGATAAGTACGAGAGGACATGGCTTTAGGGTGAAAGGGGAAAGGTTTAGGGAGAACATTAGGGGGATCTTCTTCACTCAGAGAGTGGTGAGAGTGTGGAACGGGCTGCCATCTGATGTAGTAAATGCGGGCTCACTCTTAAGTTTTAAGAATAAATTGGATAGATACATGGATGGGAGAGGTCTGGAGGGTTATGGACTGGGTGCAGGTAAGTGGGACTAGCAGAATAATGTTTCGGCACAGACTAGAAGGGTTGAATGGCCTGTTTTCTGTACTGTAGTGTTCTATGGTTCTACCACAGGACACAGGTAGACTGCAGAACTGCAGGCAAGTGCCAGATAAAGTTTGTGTGAAGTGGTACACTCCGGTAGAAAGAATAACGTGAACTATGTGGCAGAGGCTATGGGGGTGGTGAAGTGGATAAATTACCAGACTGGTAATCTAACCAAACAATCCAGAGACATGAGTTCAAATCCCACATGGCAACTGTGGAATTCATTAACTGGTTATCTTGAGGGAGAATGATCTTGGGGTCCAAGTCTATTGTTGCCTGAAAGTGGCCGCATACATCGATAGGGTGGTAAAGAAGGCGCATGGTATGCTTTATTAGTCGAGGCATTGAGTTCAAGAGTCGGGAAGTTACGCTGCAGCTTTATAAAACTCTAGTTAGACCACATCTGGAGTATTGCATTCAATTTTGTTTGCCTCATTATAGGAAGGATGTGGAGGGTTTGGAGTGGGTGCAGAAGAGGTTTCCCAGGATACTGCCTGGATTAGAGGGCATGTGCTATAAGAAGAGGTTGGATAAGCTAGGGTTGTTTTTTTCTGGAGCGCCAGAGGCTGAGGGGAGACCTGATAGAAGTTTATAAAATTATGACAGGCACAGATAGAGTAGACAGCTGGTATCTTTCTCCCAGGGTCAAAATGTCTAATACTAGAAGGTGAGAGGGAGCAAGTTCAAAGGAGATGTGTGGGGCAAGTTTTTATTACACAGAGAATGGTGGGGTGTGGACTATATATGAGCAGAAGGGATCAGGTATCATTAGCTTAATTAGTTTGACACAACAACAAGGGCCTGTTCTACGTTTTAGAGTGTATCATTAAAGTGAAGAAGTTTAGAAAGAAAGAATGTTGAGATGAAGTCTTGGATACTTTTGTGCCTCAAACATGCAGATTATTAATTAGCAACAAGTGTTCAATGTCTTGAGAGTTTTTCTTTGGTTAATGTGTTTAATCTGGACAAGGGATGTAAGAATCTGATTATGTTCCAAATAGGAATAAAAACTGTAGATCTTCAATACATACAGATGATTTGCTAGTTTAGCATCACAGGACCTTGGGGGAGAGTGCTAAATTGGGGGAAGGCTGATTACAACAGTATTAGGCAGGAACTGTGAGAATAGATTGGGAGTAGCTGCTATTGGCTAAATCCATATCTGACATGTGGGAGTCATTTAAAGGCCAGGTGGTCTGAAGTCAGGACCAACATGTTCCTATGCGGAAAGAAGACAAGGATGGCAAGGTTTGGGATCCTTAGATGGTGAGAGATGTTGTAAATATAGTCAAAAAGGAAAAGGAAGCATATGTAAGGTTTAGGAAGCTGAAATTGGACAGGGACTTTAAAGAATATAAAGGAAGCAGGAGGGAACTTAAAGAGGGAATCAGGAGAGCTAAAAGGGGCCATGAAATGTCCTTGGTGAGTAGGATTAAGGAAAATCCCCAGGCATTTTACACATACATTAAAAACAAGAGAGTAGCTTGGGAGAGGGTAGGATAATGGAGGGAATTTATGCCTGGGGCCAAAGGAAGTGGACAATGTACTAAATGAGTACTTCGTATTGGTATTCACCAAAGAGGACATGGAGCATAGTGAGATCAGGGAGGGGGATACTGATAATCTAGGGCATGTTGATATCAAGAAGGAGTTAAGTGTCTTGAAGAACGTGAGAGTAGGTAAGTCTCCAGGGCTTGATGGGGTTATGATGCAGGGTTTCGACCCAAAACATCGACAATTCCTTTCCTCCCACAGATGTTGCTTGACCCACTGAGTTCCTCCAGCAGATGGTTTGTTGCTCCAGATTCCAGCATCTGCAGTCTCTTGTGTCTCCCGATGGGATCTATCCCAGGTCAGTGAGAGAAGAAAGAGAGGAGATTGCTGGGGCCTTGACAGAGATCTCTGTACCTTCTTCAGCCACAGGCAAGGTTCCAGAAGAATGGAGAACAGCCAAAGTTATTTCTTTGTTTAAGAAGGGCAGTAGGGATAATACAGGAAATTATAGGCTGGTGAGCCTCACATCAGTGATAGGGAAGTTATTGGAGAAGATTCTTAGGGATAGGATTTACTTGCATTTGGAAAAGCAAGGACTTATTGGAGATAGTCAGCAGAGATTTGTGTGGGGGAGATAAAGTCTTACAAACTTGATTGAATTTTTTGAGGAGTTGACAATAACTTTTGATGAGGGTAGGGCAGTGGATGTTGCCTGCATGGACTTTAGTAAAGCATTCAACAAGTTCCCTCCTGGTAGGCTGATCCAGAACATTAATGTACATGGGATCTATGGTGACCTGGTTGATTGGATTCAAAATTGGCTTGGTCATAGAAGACAGAAGGTACTGGTGAGGGGTGTCATTCTGACTGGAGGTCTGTGACCAGTAGTGTTCTGCAGGGATCAATACTCGGACCTTTGTTGTTGGTTTTATATATATATATATATACACACACACACATATAAAACTGATATGGATCAAAATGATGGTGGGCTGATTAGTAAGTTTGCAGGTAATTCAAAAATTGACAGACTTGTGGATACTGAGGAAGATTGTCAAAGGATTCAGCAGGATTTAGATCAGATGGAAATATGGGTGGAGAAATGGCAGATGGAGTTTACTCAGACAAATGTGAAATGTTGCACTTTGGAGGGTCAAATGTAAGAAGAAAGCATATAGTAAATGGCAGGACCTCAGGACCATTAATATACAAAAGGATCTTGGGGTCCAAGTCCATAGCTCCTTGAAAGTGGCAACACAAGTGGATAGAGTGGTAAAGGCAAGTGTATGAGATCCTTGCATTTATCAGTTGGGGCATTGAGCAGAAAAGCTGGCAAATAAAGTTGCAGCTGTATAAAACTCTGATCAGGCCACATATGGAGTAGTGTGTGCAGTTCTGAATGCAACATTACAGAAAGGATGGCTTTGGAGAGGTTGCAGAAGAGTTCACCAGGATGCGGCCTGGGTTAGAGAGTATTAGCTATGAGAGGTTGGACAAACTTGGATTGTTTAGATTTTTGTAGTATATAAAATAATGAGAGGCATAGTTAGGGTGGGTAGTCAGAGTCTTTTTCCCAGGGCAGAAATAGAAATACTAGTGGGCATAGATTTGAGGTGAGAGGGGGAAAGTTTAAAGGAAATTTGCAAGGCAAGTTGTTTTTTTTTACACACAGAGTGGTAGATGCCTGGAATGCAATCCTGGGGAGGTGGTAGAAACTGATACAACATCAATGTTTAAGGGGCAATTAGACAGGCACATGAACAGGTAAGGAGTAGAGGGACATAGACCAGATGGGATTAGTTTAATTTGGCACCATTATCGGTGCAGACATCATGGGCTGAAGGGCCTGGTCCTGTGCTGTACTGTTTTATGTTCTATGTTCTTTACCAAGGGGCCTTCTCACTGCTAATAACATTCTAGGAAGTTAACAGAAAATATACTTAACATTGGTAAGGGTTAAATATTTTACTGAGTTCACTCTATAAAATGAAAGACATTCTTTCCATGTCAAATTGCTGCATTTTGTGACAGACTCGAAGCAAACCTAATCAAAACTTGTTTTTACACCACTCATACGGTAGATGATGAATCTGAAGACTCACTCCAACATCTGAAACACAGCTTGACATTGATGTGGTAGTGGAATGGTTACTGACAAATGACAGAGAATCAAGGAGTCATACAACATAGAAATAGGCTCTGTAGCCCACTGTATCCATGGCGACCATCAAGTACCCATCTATACTAATCCCATTTCCATCACCTCCTTGGACAGTGTGTTCCAGATTCTAATCACCCGCCAGGAGAAAAAAAATTCTTCATCAGATCTCCTCTAAATCTCTTACCCTTTATTCTAAGGCTATGGCATCTAGCAGGTGAAGGAAGGAAAACTGCAGTTTCAGTGGAAGCATAAAAATGAAGGCAACAAATGTCCAGTCCTGATGGAAGGTCTTGTCCCGAAATGTTGACTGTTTATTTCCCTCCATAGATGCTGCCTGACCTGCTGAGTTTCTCCAGCATTTTGTATGTGTTGCTCCAGATTCCAGCATCTGCAGAATCTCTTGTGTCTCTGAAGGCAGCAAATTGGCTACCTATCTAAAACCCCTATAATTGTTTCCATTGATTTCAATAAAAGGAAAATTGGGCAGGATGCACTGGCACCTTTGTTGACTTTGAGCTGTGAGATGTTTAACAGAGGATTCAAAGACAAAGTGTATTTCTCTATTCTGCTTTACTCCTGAAAAAGAGATTAATATGTCACTCTTCTTGCATGTTTATTGGGTGCAAATGGGTTGCTTCTTTTGTTTGCAAAGCAATAAAGAATACATTTTAAAATTAATCCTTTGGTTGAGAAGAATGTGAGATGTCCAGAGAAAGTGTTAAGATGCTGTGTGTTGAACATAATTGGTCTTCTTTGAAACCTGCCTCAAAATTAAGAAAGTACCATAGAAATTATGTTTAATTGTGCTGATGAAATAGAAAGTCTGGTAGGTTAAATTCTTCAATGATCAATATCAGCTGAGTTGATAAAATCTCTCATGCTTAAGTTGTTTGGAGATGCAAATTCCTTACCAATTTCACAACTCTAACTGGACATGCAAGGAATAGTACTGAATTACTGGACTTGTTTACATACAAAGAATTAATTTTAATTTATATTCTCTCTGCAGTTGCAATTATTAATTATCTGCACATTCACATTCTCCTGAATTATCTTCATGCTCTAAGGTAAACAAAGGAACAAAACAGATCATATTAATATGGTGAATCTATCCTATTTACAAAAGTGGATGTTAATACCAACACTGGACAATAATTGAAATGCCACAAACTGACACAGCAAAGAGGTAAAAACTGAACAGCTAGAGAATAGCAGTCACTGGTGCTGACAGCAGATTAAGTTATTTTCTAAATCCACCCTTGATTTGGATAGAATTCAAGCCATCTTGAAATGGATACAAGTTCATCCCCTTCCCCCACCTACTCCCAACCCAGGTTTTACAACAGTGAAGGAAGGAATTCATAAAAAGATGTGCAAGTTTGTAATTAGAAAGAGTGAAAAGATATCCAAAGGAAAGATTGTCGGACGCAAGGAAATGGCTCTCCTTAACCAAAATGGATGACAGGTAAGAAGTTGCTTACCACAATCCTTGACTTGGAACAGGCTGGTTAAAACTTTAATCAATTTTAAGATTGAATTCTTTGACATATTATACATTTTTGCATGTACAGTTTTCAGTAAAGTACAGAAAAAGTGTAGCAAAATAAATAAAGCATCATAATTTTCTGAAATAAATATAAAGACCGCGAAGATGTCCAAAACCAAGAGTTGTTGGCTCGGTTGTTACCAGAAATGTATTTAATTCCACTGATAGGTTATGGTTAGCGCTTTTCACCCTATTTCTAATTATAGTTGAATTCCCTCTATCTCTTCGAATGGATGGCGTACAAAGAAAATAAGTGCCTTATGCTATCACTTTTACTTCATTGGATCAGGTTTCTCGCAGCTCTGAAGCAGGAATGTGCTACTTTAATAAAACCCTCTTCTAATGGTCCTCAGAAACTTATTCCCATCAGATTTCTGCAATCCTGCCACCCCATGTCAAGTATTCGCCAATATATTAATATATCCATTGTAAAAAGTGACACTGCCAAATACCAGATTTCTTTACAATGCCAGAAAGCAACTGATTAATTAACTGCACAAAAACAAATTGTGGCATGCCATCAGGAGGAAATTCCAGGCATTATTTGGTGGTACTGCCACATTTGTCCCTCACCACTGTATTTAAATCTGCTGAGCAGCAAAATCTGAATTGCAATTGTTTAACCCATGAGAGCCCCATAGAACTTAATAAACACATCTTCTCACAAATACAAATCTCAGAGAATGTTCTGTTTCAACTTCAACAACTATCAGAGTAGAGGTAGAAAAATACACAAGAATAGATTAATATCCAAAGTAATAAAACAAAACAAAACTATTTTTGAAACTTAATTTTCAAACAGAAATGTTGCCACAATTTGAGAAGAGTAAGCAACTGTCTCATGTTATCTTGCATCTTTAGCATTAACTTAAATTCTGAGAAAGTTCTAAAGCACAACAGATAGATCATAAATCAGCTAGTATTATATTATGCATTAATAAAAGTAAGATGCTTTTGCCTTAGGGCCTGAGAAACGACTGAAGTAAAAATTTATGCAAATACAAATGCTTAATGGATAATTGACAAACATTTGTATTTTTCATTAAATTGGTGCAAGGTTTTGAATTTAAAGTCGCTTTGATAATTAGTATTATAAGACTGCAAGAAGATCAACATTTGGGAATACTCAAGATTGTTAAATTCATACTTACACTGGGCATTAGAGATTCTTTATTAATATTGTTCCTATTCAGGAAGCTAATGGTTAATTCTCTACTGGATGAAACAATGAACTATCCTTCCTGTCAACAATGCTTAATGGATGGAATCAAGTGGTCTTCGCTGGTGTCCAGCCAAAGCTCTTTGTAGAAATATTTTTGATGTAATCATGGTGATTAGACATAAGAGAGAAAAAAAACAAACTGCTGGAGGAACTCAGCAGGTCAAGCAACATCTGTGGTTGCAAAGGGGTGGTTGACTTTTTGGGTCAAGTCCCTGCATCAGGACTGAGAGTGTAGAGGCAAGATAGACAGTATAAAGAGATGAGAGGGAGGGGAGAGACAGGAGCTGGTAGGTGATAGGTAGAACCAGGTGAGGTGGGGGATGATGGGCAGATGGAAACAGG
Source organism: Pristis pectinata (assembly GCF_009764475.1). Lineage (NCBI taxonomy): Eukaryota > Metazoa > Chordata > Chondrichthyes > Rhinopristiformes > Pristidae > Pristis > Pristis pectinata. The sequence goes on from NC_067418.1 coordinate 26,995,119, forward strand.
TGGTGGAGGGGGTATTTTTGAGAAACAGGCTGGTGGAAACAGAGAAGGGGAAAAAATGGGCAGATAGAGCCAGGTGGGGAGAGGGGAGGTGAAGGCAGAGACAGAAGCTGGCAGGTGATAAGTGGAATTGATAAGGGAGGGATGATAGGCAGATGGAGCCAGATGGGGGAAGGGATAGGAAAGGTGTGCCAAGGGAGAAGAAAGGTGGATATATGTGTGAGTGATGGGCAGATAGAACCAGGTGGCCGAGGGTAACAAATCTAGGTAATGGTGGGGAGGTGGGCGGCAAAGTGGGAATGGAAAAGGTGAACACAGGAAGTGAGAAAGGAACACAGGCAGAGTGAGTTACCTGAAAGTGGAAAAATTCAATGTTCACACCATTGGGCTGTTAGCTACCCAAGTGGAATGAGGTGTTGTTCTTCTTGTTTGCATTTGGCATCACCATAGTAGTGGAAAAGGTGGAGGGTTGACAGGTCACCATGGGAATGGGAAGGGGAGTTGAAATGACATGGGGGAATGCTGCTTCTAGCAAATCTAACCAGGAGACTGACTTTTGGTGTCCTTCATCTGCATGCAGTGCCTTATGCCACAAGACATTGGGATAAATTTCTCTTAATTACAACTGTTGTCATGGTATGGATTATTACCAAATTTCTTGGGTCTGAGGCCTACAACCTTAGTACAACCAGAGAATATTGGCCACTGCAATCATTGAATAATTGTATTAAAAATTGACGAAGGTGTATTTATAAATACTTATTAAACATTCATATCTGACATATCTGCAAGTTGATTTTCTTGTGGCTGATGAATAACCATGGTGATTCTTTAAGACTTCCTGGGAATCTAGGGAGCCATTTATTGTTGTATGTGAGTATAATTCTAGTTAAGAATATTCTAATTGATAATAATCAATCCTAAAATTATTTTACATTCACTGAATGATTTTCTAGAACAGATATCTGCACAAGAATCCTTGGTCATGCCCAATCAAAAAACAAAATCCAAAAGCTAGCATATAAAAACCATAATGAGTGGTGTTATGGTGGAAATGGCTACAGTTTTATACCCCATTCATGATCAAGCCATGGTCTTGCACTGCTGAGAGGCAAGAGTGGAATTAGGCTCCAATCCCACTAACAGATATATTGGACTCAACTAGAACGGGTAGGTCCTGTTCAGGGTGAACTGGTACAGTCTGAGGCTGGAATACCTAATCATATTTACAGGGGATTACTTCTCAGGATCTTGATGACTAACTAGGTGCAATCAATAAGATCCTGCATTTTAGAGAAGTCTGCTCCCTCTCCTGCTTCTTCTATTTGGAAATAGTTTCCCTGACAAACAAGGCTTCGTAACTTGTTTAATACATATGTGGTTTCTGCAGAATTTTCCTAATTACCTCTGATTGTAATTTGGTTATTGTTTCAAATGAAAAATATATTTTGAGCTTTTGCATTCAAGTAACAACAGAGCAGAACAAACCCATCGCCCAATTTTTACGTGGGCTCAAGGGCCACTAAATGCCAGTCTGTGCAAGGTTCTCACTGGTACCAATTGCAGTTTTAAAGAGTTCTTTTGAAGAACCCCTGTGCCAGCCAGACATTACCACTGGAGAGGGACACAAGGACATGAACAATAGATTCCTTGCTAAAGCAGCTGCTGCAAAGGAATGTGAACAAGGAGCAAATGTAGCTTCCTGCTTTAGGGAAGTGGGAAATGTTTGCCCTCTGAGATTAAAGTGTGGACAGCAAGCTTTTGAAAAATATCACTCAACTTTTATGTATGTTTTCTGCATGACCTGGACTGTTGCCTTTAAAAATTAATGGTCAGATTTCAGAAACAGGTGACAGGCAGACCCTCTTGTATATTTTCGTTTCCTGGGACCTTCTGTTTGTGCAGTCGAGCTTGTTGCCCCAGCCACAACAAGTTCATTCACAACATGTCTGTTAATTGTCAGATTACCTAGACACACAATACTCAATCTCAGAAGGTTGCAGAATCACCCTGAGCAGCACCTGTCTATTCTTGTTGGGTGAGGGACATTAAAGGGGGCACTATGATAATGGTACTGGTAGGAACACAAATCCTGCCATTCTGAGAGGACAGCTGATTCAAACTCCATGGAGCTACTCCCACTTTCAGGGGCCAGTGTAGTGCCTTGCCTTGCTATCTGCTGGAGGACCGATCACAATGGCAGCAGTCAGAGTGTGCCATTTGGGTGGCCTTTGTCAGTGCTGCAATGAAGCGTTGACCTCTTTCTTCAGGTTCTGCACCATGGCTGGGTCTGGGTGTTGGCATGGAGCTAATAGTTACCTTCAGGAGGAAAGGAATGGCTCCCTTCAAAACGATGTGCAAGGCTGAAGCTGACTCCCACATGTATGAAGGCCTGTGAAATGAATTGATTTTAAAGTCTATGTGAAGCATGGCTGACAGCCTCACTCAGAGAAAAATAAACTTGCTTTGATGCATTGCTTTTCAAGTCATCAGCAAGTACCAAAAACACTACACATCTAATGAAGCACGGTTAGAACTATAGTCATTTTTACTAAAATGCTACACCAATTTGCCTAGAGTCAAATGTCCGAAACGGCAGTGTGATAATGACCATGTGCTACTAATCAAGCACCAGGGAGAATGCTCCTGATCCTTATCGGGATAGGCAATGGTTCTTTACACCCACATAGAAAGATAAACAGAGTTTTGGTTTAACATCTGGAATGTAAGACTGCATCTTCAACAGTTCAGCAAATGTTCAGTAAAGCACAGGAATGTCTGTCTAGATATTGTGCTAAAAGGTTCTGGAGTGAAACTTAAATAAACCATTTACTAACTGAGAGGTGAACCTCCAACCAAAAAGGCAACATTCTTACTGCAGTAATTTTTACTCGTAAAGTTGTTTATACATTTTGTTTCAAAATCTCTGAAGAATGAAGTATTTTAGAGGTGTAAAGTATGATTTTCATGCACATGAAATATATAACCCACTTTTAAAAATTTCACAATTCTAACATGTACAGAGCAAGTACTATACTTATTGAAGGTAATGGAACTTTATAGAAAGAGTATTGTTAAGATTTGCTGCCAAATGGAAATAGTCTTCTGTCAAGATTTTAGAAATTTAATAATTATTAAAATGTATTTTCTTGTTTAATAATCAAATTTTACTAAAGACATATGACACCTGGTGTACAATGCAGCTAAGTAATATCAACCACACTTAACTTATCATATATAATAAAGACTGAACTCTTAAAAATAATAGATTATTGAATTTCAAGTACTGTGAAAAATTATGAATAAATTTAATCCTGTATTTTTCATTCATTATTTGACATGAAGGATTGTGCTTGTCTTTGACATGAAGACAAATACTTTCAATATGTTGAAGTGTTGCAGCCTTGGCAAAGTGTGAACTGACAAGGATTTGCATGATGAATGGAAAGGGATTTACGTTCCTGAGAAGTTCTGCATAAAACACATTGGAAGCTCTTAATATTGGCCTATTTAGGTTTTAACTCCAAAAATTTGACATTATGAATGCAAAGCACATGTTTCCTGTGTAGAAGATGAAATGAAAGTAAAGGAGTATAGAACGCGCAGGGTGAAATTAAAAATGGAAATGAAACGTACAAGAGGTTGCATAAGAAATATTAGGAGGTAAAATCAATGAAACCCCCAAGATATTTAACAAATTAAGACAGGAAAGAATACCAGAGACCAAAATAGAGCTCTGAGTGTGCAGTCAGAAGGCATGTGTAGAATTCTGAGTGAACACTTTGCATGTAGGGGGTGGGGGGTGACATAACATTAATATTAAGGAGAACGATACTGAAGTAATGGAGATGGTAAACAGAGGGGAAGCAGATAAATTATGGGACCTTGAATGCTTAAAAGTGAATAATTCATCAAGCCAACTAAAATGTGTCCCAGATTCGTAAATGAAGCAAGGGAAGAAATAATTCTGGTTCTTTCTTTCTTTTTCTATCTTTTTATTAGTTTTCAAATTAATACAAATTAATATATCAATGTTTATACATGTAATACAAAGAGATCAGGAGAACAATCATGACATGGATAATCATAAAGAACAATAAAGTATAAAAAAATCTGTAGATCCAACAATCTGTTAGTGAATGAATATAATATAAAAGAAAAAGATTTATTATAAAATATAAAAGAAAGAAAAAAAATCCCCAAAACAATAAGAAAAATTATAAACAATAGATCAAACCAAACTAAGCTAAAGAAAAAAAGATTCAAAAAAAAACAGAAGAAAAAAGGACTAAAATTTCTCAGTAGAAACAGAGCAATATTATGTCGTCAACTCCGTTCCGCTAAATTGAAAGGTTATTATAAGGGGATCTATATCATGTGAAAATATTGAATAAATGGACTCCAAACTTCCTCAAATTTAAGCAAAGGATCAACAGTACCACTCCTAATTTTTTGCAAGTTTAAACATGATATAGTTTGAGAGAACCATTGAAAAGTAGTAGGGGGTATTGGATCCTTCCATTTAAGCAAAATGGATCGTTTGGCCATTAATGTAACAAAGGCAATCATACGGTTAGCGGAGGCAGATAGATGGTCTAATTCTGGTTCTAACTATCATTTTCCAATGCTCTTTGCCTACAGGTGAGATTGCAAAGCTCAGCAGATTGCTTCTGTGGTATCATTGTTCAAAAATGAGAAAGGATTAAACTTAGTAAACTCAGACCAGTCAATAATGGGCAATTATTGGAAAAAAAATACCAAGAGATGGTGTAAATCAGCATCTAGTGGGGCACAGGCTAATCAAGGACAGTCAGCATGGAGTTGTTAGGGGAAGGTCAGGTTTAACTAACTTGATTAAATTTTTTGAGGAGGTAACAAAAAGTGCTGATGAGTGTAGAGTGCAGTGTACATGAATTTTAACGAAGCATTTGAAGAAGTCCCACATTTTAAAAGAGGTAGCTGGATCAAAAATCGGTTCTTTGGCAGAAATCAATGGGAAGGCTGTATGCATTGGGGTTCTGCAGGCTCATTACTTAAGGCTATTGCTTTTATTGGACTATTGTAAATGGTTCAAACATAAACATTGGCACCACATTGAAAAGTTTGGTAATGACAACAATTTGACAGTATGGTTGATAGTGAGGGAAAGAATTCAAGGCCACAGGAAGATATCAAAGGACAGATTAGGTGGGCACAAAAATAACAGATGGATTTCAACATGGAAAATTTTGAGGTAATGAACTTGTGTAGGTGAAACAAGGCAAGGGAACACATGATAAACTGTAAAGAACAAAGGTTAGAGGAATAGAGGGACATGGAATGCATGCCCATAAATCCTGGACTGCAGCAAGATAGGTGGATAAGATTTGTTATGACAACATTTGTGATATTTGCATCTATAGGTTAAGGCAGAGTGTAGAAGAGTGGAGAGATCATTTTTTTTAATGTATAAAACATTAGTCAGGCTACAGCTGAAGGACAATGTAAATATCCAATCAGCACACTTGCAAAAGGATATGATGGCACTAGATGGGGACAGAGAAAATTTACGAGACTGTGCTAGGGCTGGACAATTATAGTTATGAGAAGAAATTTAACAAAGTTGTATGAAATTACGAGAAGCCTGGACAGCGCAATAAAAGCTCAATTTCGTTCGGCAGAGAGGCTTGTAACAAGGAGGCATAGCTTGAGTTAATTGGTAAAGGACAAGGGAGAAATTGGGAAAAAATAATGTCACTCAATGAATGATGGGAGCCTGCAATTCACTTCCTGAGAGGGTGATGGAGGCAGAAACTTATGCCACATTTAAAAATTACCTGGATGACCATTTGGGCACGCATAACATGCAGGAGTATGGACCAAGAGCTGAGAAGATAATTAACATAAGGTCTATTTTGTACGCACATGGATATGGTGGGCCAAATGTCCTAGTCCTGTAGTGAAAATTTTCATGACTCTACCATTTTAATTGAAATTATGAGCAATTTTAACACTATGCAGTACACACGTTGTTCAAATTTTCTAGACCTACTGGTTTAAATACAATTAGATTCCTTAGCAAGAGTTTGAATAATGTGAAAATGAAGAGGCAATGTAATACATAATGCAATATAGCTTCAAAATATGGTCACAAAGCTCTCAAGTGACTTGTGTAGTTAAATCCATTGGTAGCCAGATCCCAGGTTAAAGTCAGTTTTTAAATTAGGTTTCATCAAGGATGCTAAAAGGAGTGTTATAGTTGGCCCAAGCTCCAAGGCTAGAGAGAAGATTAAAAAATAAAAGTCAGCTGTGATCCTGATTAATTTTCATTAAATGGACAACTCAGCTGAAGGCAGAGGTATGAGGATTAACAGACAGAGGAACTTACACTTATGTAGCGTGTTTAACATTGTAATATACCCCAAAATGTTTCAGAGTTTAGCCAAGATTATCTCCTGAGGTTGATCAGCTTGTAAACATCCCTCAAGTGGATTCACATAAAACAAAGACTCTTGCAATATATTGGAATACAGTTGGTACCCACAGAACTGCATCTTAGAGGAGTTAAGGGTGTCAAAAGGAAAGCCAAGAACATTCTCAGAAAAAAAGGAAGAAAAAGTTACTTATTTCTAACTGTACTTCTCTCCAGCTTGTTATCCCTTTGTGATCCTTATCCTTTTAAGGAGGTTGGCTCCTGACCAGGACAATAGGCTGGAGATCTTAAAGACCCCACATAAGTACAAGATGACATTAAGTTATATGGAGATGAGATCAGCCTCTTGCTAGCAGGAATCTTATTTGCACTGCAACTCTATCACCTCCACTTTAACAGTTTTCAGTCTGATATTCCCATGTCACACATCATTCATGGAGAACGGATTTAGCACAACACTTTCTCAATGGTGCACAATGGACCTATTTGGAGCAAACCATCTGAAGGATCATAGCACTTTCTAATTATACCACTGTATCTGCCAATGCAGAAGCAACAATTCTGAAGTTTAGAAATAACTGGGTGATTATCCATGTGGAGAACATATTTTCACAACAGAACTTCAACTTTACAAAAGTAAATTTTTATTAATATGATTACTCAATAACATCTTCAAGATGAGCTCAAACCAACTTAGAATCAATTGGATCTGTTCAGAGCTACTTAAACTAAAATCAGAAGCTTTTAGTAGTTTACATAAATGATCATTGCATAAAGTAGAAACCCATTTAATTTAGTTATTTATTTTCCCTTGAATTGAAATACACTGATTTATAAAAAAGATATATTTTGATTTAGAATATTCCATTATGTAAAACTTAAATTCATGCTATATTAAAACGCATCCTGATACCTTATAGATTAAACTCTAGATGTGGTAATTACCTAAGTTACAGTGTCAAGTATTTACATATTTTGCAGACTCCCTTGATAATTAAAATATTGAAATACTTACAGTTTTTGGCTTCCCAGTTACAAGATTCTTCAACATAAAAGTGCTTATTGAGACACTCCCAATATAGCACAAAGGTTTCTGAAGATTCCTCTGCATACTCTCTCGATTATTACATGCCCAAGGCTTCTATTCACCTGTACAAAACAAAATGGACTTGAAGACAATTTGGGGATGAAATTATTTTAAGAAAAGATTATGTGAAATATAATCAAAGAACTATCCCAAAATTTTGTATAAAGTTACTAAGGCTCAGCTCACAAAGAAAATAGAGATTAATTTTCAATATGGTTGAATGAATTATCGCAACAAATAGAAAAATGCCTTTGTAAGTGAATGCCTCAATATTTCCATGACATACATAAAATTACAACCTGTTTAAATAAAGTTTTTTAATTTAGCTGCCATGAGTTTATTGCTATTAAATTAGGAATTAATCGAAACAGTACGTAATGAATGTGTTATTCTGTATTTTCCTGACTCCACTCTTCTGGGAGCAATCTGTTAGTTTCATCCATACTCCACATTCCAGAGTAACATGCCAAAACCATATTTGCACGCTCCTAAGAAAGAGGTCATCCATTTGGGAAAAATTACCTTTTTATCACTTGCATTAAATCCAAACCTAAAAATTGAAATAGTTAGTACTGTAAAGTGAGTGAATGTTTCTTTTTGTGTGAAGAGTGCTAAATACAGTCATCCCTTTGGACTCGCCTTGAACCACAATGTTTTTTCCTGATTTTCTCTGCCGTTGTTGCCATACACTGGGTTGAAAATGTGCTCTCTCACAGTAATTCAAAGCTTGCACGACTTTCACATATTTTGGCAATTTGCAATAAGATGCTTGTCCAACCTGGACCATCTGAATAGGTTAGAGCAAATGCAGGGAATTCATCTTATTTTTGTAATGCATATGAATTATATGATCATGTTATAAGATATGCTGTATGACAGAAAATAAAATGATTTAGTAAGTGAGGTCAAAATGCTTGAAAGACAACAGTGGCCTAAAACTAAACCACTGGGGCTAGTTACCTTTAATAGAATGACTACTGTCAGGGACTGGTGAAGACATATGTTGGACATTGACAATCATTACAAGGGAAGCTGCAGAGGTACAACCAGATTAGAGATTGATTAACATGGTGCCTACATCCATAAAAAATAACAGCAGATAACAACTAAATCTTTAACCATTTCTAACCAGTGTAAAATAATGCACACAATTAGCAATAGATAACATGGGATTTTTGTCTAACAAAGGTAGTTTTAGATAGAAATCTGTACCACACCTTGGTGCCATATACATCAGTACATTGTCTAACAAAAATCTAACAATTTCATGTTAGAATTTATTCTGGCAAATACCAATCTATCCTTCTTGACATGTGTGCCAGTGACTGCTCACAGTACTCCAGGTGTGGTCTGGCTGGTGTTTTGAATTTAAATCACAGAATGGTTACAGTGCAGAAAGAGACCAATGCATCCATACCAGCTCTATGTAAGAACAAGCCAGCTTGTCTCGCTCCCACACCCTTCTCCCACAGTGCTGCAAATTCTTTCCTTTCTTATCCTCAATCACTTTTGGTTCTTTTTTGTAATCACCTTCATGTAGTCCTTTGATTCCACCAATGAGAAGTTGCCTTCTATCTGTACCCGTCAAGATTTTAAAACCCTGTATTCTATCTCCTGGTAACCTATTCTGTTCCAGGGAGAATAAATCAAGCTTCTCCAGTCTACTCACATAACTGAAATCCCTCACCCCTGCCATTTTTCCCACACTTTCTCCAAAGCCTTTATGTCCTCCCTGAAGTGTGACATCCAGAACCGGACACAATACTCCACTGAGGTGGATTCAGTGTTTTAAAGATTTGCAAGACAAGTTTTTGTTTTACACAGAGAGTGGTAGGTGCCTGGAACACACTGCCAGAGGAGGTGGTAGAAGCAGATATGACAACAACATTTAAGAGCCATGTAGACAGACATGAACAGGGAGGGAATAGAAGGATACAGACCATGTGCAGGCAGATGGGATTAGTTTATATTGGTGTCACAGTCAGCCCAGACATGGTGGGCCAAGGTGCTGTAGTGTTCTATGTTCACTGTTTCTAAAGGTTCATCATGAGTTCCTTTCTCTTGTACTCCAGGCCTCTGTTTATAAAGCCATACTGCTTTCAATGTACTACTAACATATAGCCCCAGATGTCTTGGTATCCCTTTGAGTTGTGCCCTCTGTTATTTTCTTTCTTCTCATTCTCACTACCAAAAGGAAACTCTTCTAACTTCTCACTATTAAACCCATCCACCTACCCATCCATTCCCCCAGCCTATCCATATTCCTTTGAAGTCTACTACTATCCTCCTCACAGTTCACCACTGCTCCAAGTTTGGGAACTGTGAAATTGCCCCTGCACCATCTAAGTTAATATTAATGCGTTAATACATAGTGAGGAAAGTAGTGGTCCTATTAGAAATCCGTGAGGAAATCTTTACTCAAGTCCTTTCACTCATACTTGTTCTTACTTGTGTCATGCAGGTCCAGAACATTTTATTCCGTCCTCCTCAATTTTGATAACAAGAATATCATGTAGTACCTTTTCTAATGTACTTCAGAAGTCGATATATTGCATATCAACTATAGTTTCCCCATTGGCCCCACTGTAACTTCACCAAAAATTATCATTAATTTCTTCACTGAGAGGGTGGCGAACTTGTGTTATCATCTACCACAGAAGACTGTTGAGGTCAAGTCACTGACTATATTTAAGAAGGAGCAAGAGAGATTTCTGGTAACAAAAAACATCAAGAGGTATGGAGAGAGAGCAGGAATATGGTATTGAGATAAAAGATTAGCCATGACTGAACTGAAAGGTTGAGGTCCTGGGGGCATTTGAACAAAAGGGTGAGAATTTTAAAATTACATTTGGGATCGAAAGCTAATGTAGGTCAACAAGTATTTCAGAAAGTGTGAGTGTGAGGTAAGGTACAAGCAGTAGACCTTTGGCAGAACTCAACCTCCCACCATCTTCCATCATTATGTACCTGTTAGGCACAGGTATCATTCCAGCGGCTCTGCTCTGCACTCTGACCAAGGTAAGTGTATCTGCTCTTGACATACAGGGCTCAAAACTGCACACATAACTACAGATGAGATCCAATTCAGGCTCTGGAGACCTGACCTTTGAGACCTGGCTCTGATAAACGCCAACATTCCTATGACTTTTTGTTAGAGGTTTTAGTAATTTGTGTATTAGGACTCCCAATGTTCCTCACCATTTAAAATATATTGTAATTTTATTGTGTCCAGATTATCTGACTTTAACATGTGTCCATGTTGCAGTCCATTTGCTATCATTTTGTCCTCTTAATTCATCAGTGCCCATTCCCTTCTGCAGTTTCCTATCTGCATTACTTAATGCCCCTCCCAATTTAAGGGATATGGTGGATTGGAGTTAATCAACACTGCGGGGAATCACAAGTCCTAAAACTTACATGAACTTGCAGAAAGGGCAGATAGTTGACAAATCACTTTCAACATAGATAACCTTTTGGTTATATCAAATCAGGTCACAGGGCTCCACAGTGGCACCACTATGAGTTGCTGCCTCACAGCACAAGACATCTGGGTTCAGTCCTCATCCTCATCTTGCTGTCTGTGACTGTGTGGGTTTCATCTGGGTGCTCTGGATTCCTCCCACATCCCAAGGACATGCAGGTAAATTGCTCCTAGTGTGTAGGTGTGTGGTAGAGTCTCGGGGGAGTTGATGGAACTGTGGGGAGAATGAAAAAGATGGGATTAATGTAAATGATGGTCAATAGTCAGTACCAGCTCAGTTGGCTGAAGGGTAAGAACTTAAGTAGGATGGCGGAAGTAAAGAACCTGAGGTGAAAAATAAGACATCAAAAATAGTGATCATGAACAAGAAGGCAACAATAAAGACAAGTACCTTTCCAGCTCAGCATTCTGGTTGTTAAGGTGTACATCCCATTTGTTCTGGCTGTCAGATTTTCATCATATTTATTGGTGTCAAAGACAATAGAATAAAGGTCACTTTGTGCAAATTTTCAGATTAGATTAAATTGATATGGACAATAGCAATGCAGAGGGGAAATAAGCTGCAGGAGACATTGATTAAGAGGGCAAAATGAAGGACAATGTGTGTGAGTTCTGAGGTCAATCAACCTCGAGCCAAGAAATATTCTATTGAAATAGAATTAAAAAGTAGAAAAATATGCAAACCTGAAACTAGACCTCATTTGGAGCAGGGTAGTTTGCAGTTGCCACGTTATAAAAGGAAAAGAAACATGAGAGAAGGTACAAAAATAAAATTCACATTAGTGATACTAGAACTGAAAAATTGTATCCTTTAGGAAATTATAAATAGGCTACATTATGTTTCTCTTGAAATGGGAAGAATGAGGGCTGACCAAATGGAAGCTTTTAAAATCATAAACTGGTAGACACAGAGCAAGTATTTATGCCTATGGGACATTGCAATGAGAGGTCATCAATATAAGACAATCACCAAGAAATCACAGAAGGCTTTCAGGTGACATTTCTTTATCTGGGGGAATGATGAAAATATTTAACTCATTGCAGCAGCAATAACAACAACAATATCTCTGTTGTAGGTACGATACAGTTCATTTCTATTTCCCTTCCTATTACAATGCTTTACATTCACCTGCATTAAATTTCATTTCTCATTGTCCTGCCAACTCATAAACATTTAGTCCAGCACATCATGTAAATTCTAAATTAGCCACTCCAATTTCACTGCCCCCTCTTATTTTGGTTGTCTGCACATTTGATCGCTTTAATCAATATAGGTGAAAGCATAAGTTTCTGAAGAGATTAAGTGGATGGGCAATATTGGCAAATGGATAATATGTACAAGGTCTTTGGATTTGAAAAGGATTGATTAGAATGCTTTCTAAATGTTGAAAACATAAAAACCAAGGAGCCTTAGAGGTCTATTGATATAGTTTGCAAAATGCCATGGAAAGGTACAGAAAATAATTAAAAAGCCAATTTTAACTTGAGGATATAACTGGAGGAAGGTGGCATTGTATGATTTAATTCTGGGAAATGAGCCAGGCTAAGTGGAGCAACCATCAGTGGAGAAACATAGGAAACAGTGATCATAATATCATTAGGTTTAAAATAGCTATGGAAAAGGATATAGACCATCCCAAGGTAAAACTAGTCAATTGAAGGAGGACCAATTTCAATGGGATAAGTACAGATCCTGCCCTGGGAAGCTGGAATCAAAACTTGGAAAGCATAAAAGTATCTGAACAATTATCTTTAAAGTGGAAATGTTTCCATTGCAGTTCAGGCACTTTTCCAGGAGGGGGAGGGTCAGGAAATTAAAGCCAGAACTTCATGGATGAACAAAAATATAGTGAGTAAAAAAGAGTGAAAAAAGAGCATAATGATGGATGTCACATTATTAACCCAAGTGAGAAAGTTCAGAGGGGAAGTAAACAAGGAAGTGAGGGAGACAAAGAGAAAGCATGAGAAGGGACCGGCAGTAAACCTAAAAGGGAATCCAAAAATATTCTGTAGGCATGTGATCAGGAAAAGAGCTATGAAAGGAGAGGTGGGGCCAATCAGAAAACAGAAAGAAAACTTTTCCTTGAAGGGAGAGGGCATAGCTAAGGTATTAACTGGATGCTTTAGATCAGTCTTCATCAAAGAATAAAATGCTGCTGGAGTTTCAGTAAAGAAAGGTTTTGTTGACAATCTGGATGGGATGAAAATCGATAAAGAGAATAGCTACATGAAAGTGCATAACCACCTGGTCTACATGGGAGGCATCCAATGTTGCTGAGGGAAATAAAGGTGGAAATTGCAGAGATCCCTGCCTTAATCTTCCAAATATCTGTAGATTCAGGAAGTGGCGCTTGAGGACTGGAAAGTTGCAGATTTTATACCCTTGTTTAAAAATGGGGAAAGAGGTAAACCCAAAAGCTCCAGACCAGCTGGTTTAACCTCAGTGGTGGGGAAAGGTTTAATAAACAATAATTGTGGACAAAATTGGCAGTCACTTGAAGAAAATTAACTGATGAGACAAAGCCAGCATTAGTTTGTTAAATGAAATCATGTCTAACTGGAAACATAGAAAAATACAAGCAAGAGTTCAGCCTGCTCAGTCATGGCTAATCTTCTTTAACTTCCTCCAGTCCTCTTTGAAATACTCCAGTTTTTTGTACCTTGTATATTACCAATTTCCTTCACCCCAGAATTGACCACGACATCCCACTCTTAGTTCTTGATGAAGTCTGGCTAACCATTTTTATTGGTCAGCTGGTATTCCAGGCTCGAGCTAAGACAAAAGAATGTCAGTATTCCTACTGACATACAAATATTTTTGAAGTCAACGAGTGGGTCAGAGCTATTGGAGACACAAGAAACTGCAGATGCTGGAATCTGGAGCAAAAAACAAACTGCTGGAAGACAAGACAAGACCTCGTATCCTGCCCGGGTAGTCTACAACCCAATGGTATGAACACTGAATTTTCCAGCTTCAGGTAACCCACACCCCCTGTGTCCCTCCCCCCTTTGATCCACCTCTGACTATCCCATTTTTGTTCCCTTTCCCATACTTTCCCACTCCAGCCCCACCCCCATTCATCCATTTTGATCCTTCTCCCCCTCCTGGTTCCATCCAACTCCCACCCACAGAGTTCATTCACCGGATCCCCTCCCCAATCTGGTTCCACCTGCCCTTCATCTCTCCCTGAAATGGCTCCCATTATCACCTTCCTCGTTTACCAGATTCCAGCAGCTGTACCCTTTGCATCCCTACACAACACTCCGCAGCCTCTGTCTCCACTTTCACCCTGCCCTCCCCCCAACTATCTCCATCTGCCTTTTCTTCCCTTGTCTGTTTCCACCTGCCTCTGTCTCCCAACTCCACCCCTCCCCCATTCGCTTCTTCTGCCCACCATCCATCACCCCTTCTCGGTCCACCTACCACCTACCAGCCACCATCTCATCCCTCCCCTGCTCCTCTTTATATTGGCTGTCTTCCCTCTCCACTCTCAGTCCTAATGCAGGATTTCAACCTGAAAGACAATTGCTTCCCCCGCCCCCGGAAATCTGAAAGAAAAACAGAACACAAAAAAAAACAATCTGCAATCTTGTTCTTTCTCACATTCAAGCAATTTTGCTGAAAAATATCCCAAAGGCTCAGTTCTGTGCTATGAGGTTGAAGCTTCAGTTTCTAGTCTATATTAATCTGAACAAGATACGGATGAGGAGACAGCAATTCACTTCGGTGCTCACAGGTCTGTTATCTCATGGGGCACGCCAAAAATGTACTTGGTTGAATGTCACATGAGGATAGGGTTGGGTGTGGCAGGTGATGTCCTCCAGAACTGAACAGCAGACTGACATAAGGCTGGCTGCTTTGCCACAGTAATGAAGAGCAGCTGATGATGATGAAACCACAAGACAGTAGAACAAAAGGGAGAAAATAAGCATTTGGGGGAAGAAAGAAACAGAAATAACACGGCAGCAGGTTTCGATTGTGTTGCTTGGCATTTCTGAAACAAAAGCAACCAAACTTCCCACAACAATATAGTGTTCAGATTTATGCTGAAAATGTTAAAATCACGAGAAGAAATGTGGAACAAAGTTTCCCAGCTGCTACAGCCAACTGTCTCAGTCCTCCTATTGTTGTACATACTTGGATGACTTTGTAAAATGTCAAAAATGCAATGCATCATGATGCATCCCGTAAATACTGTGTGAACAGGATGTACAATGATTCAAGCAAATATGCACAGCTATTCATTTTCCGTAAAAAGATTGAATGTATTTTTTTCAATCTTGTGGAGATTGAATGAGGCTCTGATCCAGGTGCAATTTTAACCCCATGTAAAGGTGTGCTGACAAATAACTTCATGGTACAGTGTGATGCTGTAGTTCATAAATTGATGAATGGCTAACTTTTCTCCTCAATAACAACAACTACAAGATTTGTGGGGGGGGGAAGAAGTTAATAAATGCCAAACAAATATTCTTCAGCCAAAAGTTGGTACACTTCCAGCAAATGAGAATTATTGCTACTCCCCCCCACCCCCTATACCATATCAGCATGCAACATTTCAATACATCCGCACAGTGAAAATCAGTCTTTTTGAATTTGGATTGGTAAATAGGAGGAATCAGAAGTGGAGAACCCAGAACTGATGTGAAATAAAACCAGTAAAAGCTACAGAAATGACAGATCAGGTAGCATCTGTGGAAAGAGAAACAAACTTATTGTTTCAGGTCAAAGACCATTCAGTGGAATTTTCTGCAATGGAAGAAACAATGAAGTAAAACATCTGTGCAAGTTTGGGCAAAAGTAACTTCAATAGTAATCTGGGTAGCCCAGCGTCGAACTGGGAAGTGTATTGTGCAATACACCATGTGGCACCTGTGGACAATGCCACCCTATCGATGAATCAGAGTACAGGAAGGTGCTTTATAAACAGCATCATCATGAATAGCAACACAGTGAGGCACTCAGGAATGGAGTTTTGAGAAAATCGTTCTCCTACCGTAGCATAGGCTTGATGGTTACTGTCACTGATCAATTCTACCAAGAGATTTTTAGCAATGCCATCCCCCAAACTTAAGAAAGGGGTCTGATAAACAACATGGCAGTAACATTTGACAACTTGATGCAAGTAGATTTGCTCCCAGTCACTGGATCATTCACAGCAGGAGAGAAATAGAGAAGAGCCAACAATCCTGATGAAAAAATGATGCAAGATCCCCATCGAGTGGTAGAACTAGAGATAGCATGCAGGGATTCTACCGAGGGCCAATACATAATAACGCATTCTCACAGATTATTTTGAGATTAAAGTATACAAGCTGGGATATACAGTATGTAGCTTATTGTGGAGGTCAGTATTGCTACCACCCACCTCTGGAAGAGAATCCCTTTGCCCATATATTATTGACTCCTTTGATCATTTTGGCAAGTGGTTACTCCCTTAATCATCTGCCTTTATGGTTGCATTCCTTTTATCCCTGCTGTTACCTTCCAGAGATATCAAAATAAAACGAATTCTCTGGGGAGGCGTGGTGATGACCAAGGTTCTCTATGCCTTGGTTACTGACTGTGTGCCCCTCTTTTGTGGTCAGTCCAATAGATGCTCATCTGTTTTCAGACAAATGGTTTATTAGAATTTGCTATTTTAAACCATAGAATAGAACCATAAAACCATACAGCACAAAACAGGCCCTTTGGCCCACCATGTTGTGCCGTCCATCAAACCACCTAACCCTTTCCTCCCGCGTATCCCTCTATCTCACATTCCTCCATGTGCCTATCCAACGAACTCTTGAACCTGTCCAATGTATCTGCCTCCACCACCACCCCAGGTAGTGCATTCCATGCACCAACCACTCTCTGGGTGAAAAACCTCCCCCTGACATCTCCCTTGAACCTCCCACCCATAACCTTAAAGCCATGCCCTCTTGTCTTGAGCATTTTATTAAAGTTCATAGACCATGGGTATTGCTGATAATCTACAACAGTATTTATAGCCCATGACTACTTGCCCTTGAGAAGGCAGTGGTGGGCTAATTTCTTGAACCACTGCAGTCTGTGTGGAGAAGATATTCACACTGTGCAGCTGGCAGGGATATAAATGAGTTACCTGCTCAGTCAGCTCAGGGATAGTTGAAAGCACAGGGATACTATGCACAGTTTTGGGCCCCATATCTTAGGAAAGATGTGCTGATGTTGGAGAGGGTTCAGAGGAGATTTACGAGGATGATTCCCAGAATGAAAGGGCTTGCGTACGATGAGCGTTTGTCGGCTCTTGGACTGTACTCACTGGAGAACAGAAGAATGAGAGGGGACCTCATAGAGACATTTAAAATGTTGAAAGGACTGGACAGAGTAGAGGTGGCTAGGCTGTTTCCCTTGGTGGGTGAGTCCAGGACCAGAGGGCACAATCTTAGAATTAGAGGGTACAGGTTTAAAACAGAGATGAGGAGAAATTTCTTTAGCCAGAGGGTGGTGAATTTGTGGAATTCCTTGCCACGTACAGCAGTGGAGGCCAGATCATTGGATGCATTTAAGGAAAACTTAGATAGATATCTAAATAGTCTGGGTATCAAGGGATATGGGGATAAGGCCGGAAATTGGGGTAAGAATAGTGGTTTTTTTTGCGCCCCCTCCGCCCCCGTTCCTCATTTCTTTTTCTTTTTTTCCTTTTCCTTGGAGCAGACTCGATGGGCTGAATGGCCTACTTCTGCTCCCTTGTCTTGTGATCTTGTGATCTTGTGAAAGTCAACCATTGTGCTGTGTCCAAAGTTACACACAGCTAAAACCAGTAAGGGGCAGTAACAAACCAGATGCAATCCAGCTTTCTGGACTCGTAATTGAATTTCACAATTTCAGGTAACTTTTTATCTCTGTTTGTATCAGAATTGGCTGGTTCTGCTCCAGCTCATCCACGTGTAACATTGCCTCAGTTTTTCTCTCTCCACAAGCATGGCTGGACGTGCTGGGCATTTCCCACCGCTCTGCATTTTGCAGTTTTAACATTCCTTTTTTGTGGTTCTCTCTCTAACTGCCCTCATTTCATAGCTTTTGTGCCCTTGTGTTTCCTCATTGATCTATCAACCAGATGATACATCTCCATTGCAACCCTGGCCACATCTTATTGGAGATATTCCCTTTGTCCTAGCCATCACTCTGCTACCACACCCTCTCTGCAACTTAAAACTAACTTGTTTTCTCTCTTTTACAATTGAAGGGTATTTCTTTAGAAATATTATGTCTATTTCTCCTTCCACAGGTGCTGCCTGACTTGCTGAGTGTTTCTAGCATTTTCTGTTGGTACTTCATATTGGGTTTTAATGTGACAAATTAGTGGTTTTGCAGACTCTATTACTGATACCATCCTTTTAATCCAAATTTGTTTAATTAACTGAATTCAAATGCTCCAGTTGTTGTTTTGGAACTTGAATTATCTCTCCAGGTCATAAGAGCAGGCCTCTGAATTGCTGGACCAGTTGCAAATCCCTAAATTTAAAATGTTGCGCTGTCATCTCGTAACACACAGCACATTACTACATCATTTCAGGTTTCAATGGGTAGAGGTGGGAGATGTTTCTGTTTCACCGTATTTGAACAGACTATTCAATCGCAGCTATGATCCAAGTATGAACAATTACCCCAAATTTCCAACATTCAATTCCTCACCATGAATTGATGGTCCTTCAGCTCATGAAATTTCTGAGTTTTTAATTGTATTTTTCCCCAAAAGGCTTTCAAATATGAAGGGAGACTGAATTCCTTAAATTTTTGGCAACTAATGGCATTTTTATCGTAAATTATGGCCTGAATTCCTCAGATACCAAAAACATCTGCCGCACCTGTGGTTGGGGTACCTGTTTTCTATTCTAACCAAAGAAATGCTTTATCATAAATTATTTCTTTACTTTTTAAGGATACGTTCATCTCGACCTCTGGGGTGAATCTTGCTGGATTCAGTCACTGTCTATCAGCAAGACTCAGGCATTGCCTGTACCTTGCAAAGATTATTTTATTTTTGTTTAATATTTTAATTAATTCTAAGTTTTTGTGTGTTGTAATTAACCTCGCCTTTCATTTTTAAAAAATCTAGTTATTTAATTTTTCAGTCATTTATTCAGTCATTTAAAAACATCATATCCTTGACAGCTTTGACAGGAGACAAAGCTCCACCCTGAGTTTTGCCTTTTGTCAAAGTCTGTCAGGTGTGTACCAGGTGGGCCCTCAGTGCCTGAGGCTCAGTCACTGCTGAGACTGGAGGGTGTGGAGCCCTGTGATGTAGGCCATCCAGATGCATCGAGGTTGATGGAGGTGATGATTCCGGATTTGTGGCTGGACCAAAAGAACCAAGTCCATTCTCTACTGAACTGTTATTGAGGTTTGGGAAATGTTTTTGATTTAAAAAACAGTTAAACATTTGGGAGTAATTTTCATTTGTGGACACTTAAATACGGGAATAGTGCAGCAAATTCCTACTGCAATAAAATCCTAATAATCCAGGTCCATTGGGACCGAGTGGTACTAGACTAGCAAATTTTCCAGACTATTGGATGTTACTCTGATTAAAACCCAAGCATACTTTTATTTCACTTTTTATTACATGTATGCAATGGTATAATAATTTTTCCAGTGAACCCTGTGGAATCGCTGGCCACATTCAGAATGATTCAGCCCATTAACTATCAGCAGAGATAAACCTGAGGGTAAAAAGCTGGGATAGCACCTGGCAATATCAGGATAAGGTTTCAGGATTCAGAGTGTTTTGGGACTATGGGAACACTGCAGCAGGTCCTGCAACATCTGATGTCAGTGTATGGTGTGGTGGGAGCGGTCGTGGAGGTATTAAATGATACAGCACAGTAAGGCGCCTTTTGACCCAACATCTCCTCGAAAGAGCTACTATTATTTCCCCATGCAAACGTGTTCCCTTAATTATGTCTCGAAAACCCCTTTGAAAGACTATTTTATCCAATTCTGCCAACCTTTTGGGTAGTGCATTCCAAAACATCATTAATTTTCATTAAGAAAGCCCAAGGCATTTGACCTTATTACTCTTAAACTCAGTCCTATTAGCCCCATCCCACCTGTTCCCAAGCAAGCTCCCTTTCCCTCCACCATCCATTGCTAGATCCTGTTTTCCTTCCAATATTACCAGATTCCAGCATTCCCCACCTCTACACTATTCCCTCGTCCTGCCAGAATTTTCCGCCACCCTCTGCCATGCTCCAAAACTCGCTCCCTCATCCCACTGGCCTTGCAATGCACTCTGTGGATTTTCTCCCCAATGTCCTTACCCATATTCACTGAGAGGTATTAAGAAGTGAAAATGAAAGCCTGTCCACAGGTGAAACAGTGGCAGAGATAAAGACAGCTGGCAAACAAAAAGAGGCAAAATGAAACTTCTTTTACACAGTGAACTGCGACATTTTAGAATGCATTGTTTGAAGGGTTGGGAGAAGCAGATTCATTAATTTATTTCATAATTGGTAATTGGTTTATTATTGTCATATTATTATTTTCTCTGTAATCAAGATACAATGAAAAACTTTGTTTTCCAGTCCATCCATACAGATCATTTCAAACTGTAAGCACATCAAGGTAGTACAAAGGGAAAAGCAATAACAGAATGCAGTTATAGTATTACAGTTCCAGTTCCAGAGAAAGTGCAGTGCAGGTAGACAACAAGGGCCATGACGAGACAGATTGTGAGGTCAAGAATTCATCTTTATCGTACAAGAAGTCTGAGTATTTTCGTTAAATATTTCAGAGGTAAACATTTGCAGAACAAGTGAAAGCAGCAGGGGATGAAACTGATTAACTCTTACAAAGTTACACGTTTGGTCAAAAGGCCTCTTTCTGTGCTGCGTCATTTTAAGGTGCAATGACCACCACCCTTTATGCTCGCGCACACTGTAATCCATTCCAAGTCATCATATATCCCAGAATCTGATATAGTTTTCTCAGACTCACACAAAAGGTGGTGTGTATTTGGAATGAGCTGCCAGAAATAGAGGTTGAGGGCAGCACATTAGCTAGGTTTAAAAGTCATCTAGACAAGTGCATGGATAGGAGAGGTTTAGAGGGCTATGGGTCAAACACAAGCAGTAGGACTGGCTCGCTGGGCAACACAGTCGGCATGGATGAGTTGGGCCGAAGGGCCTACTTCCACGTTGTATGACTCTATGATTTGAAAACACAGTGAATTCCAAGATCTCTTTCCAACACCGCCGGGCATCCTCCCAGTGCTACCAGGTTGCAACAAACCTTCAAAGTTAAAAAGACCCCAATACTGGTAATGCTCCTTGGCACATACAGCTCCTATAATTTATTCCAATTAGCTATGAACATGAACATGGCAGGTACAATAACATATTAAATGTGCCTGTCTGTTTTCAGCTGTCATAGTTTTCTCAGCTCAGCTGTCACAGTTTTGGCATGCCTGGAACTGCTTTTCAGCTGAAACTTCCATTACTTACTTTTCAGAACTTTCAGCACTAGGTAGCAATATAACATATCCAAATAACCATTCAACGTCAATATCAATTATTTTGTTTGCTAACTCTGGGACAGCTGGGCTATCCTGCTCAGTTTTTTAGGAGCAGGGAGCAGACTGCACAGTTCCTTGAATCTGCTCTGCCACTCAAAACTATCATGGCCCATCTGATTGTTGGCCTCAGCTCCACTTTCCTGCCAGATCCCCCTCATTTCCCTAAAGTCCAAAACTCTCTCTCAGCCTTGAATGTAGTTAATGACTTGGCATCCACAACTCTCTGGAGTAGAGAACTCCAAAGATTTATTTGATTTGCGGACAGAAGACACGCACTGTTTAAAGCACTGAGCTCTGATATTAATTATTTTTTCACTCAGTTATCTCATTCATTTTTTTGTGTATAGACACTGGGATGTCTGTCGACCAACCCCAATGAGTTCAGCAAATATTTATTTAGCTAACTAATTTTGGGCATACCTGCCTGTGTGCCAAAAAGGCATTCTATTTCTTGAATTAATTTGGAAAAAAACATTTTCTGAGCCCACAGTTGTTAACTGCCAGCAACCAAAGATTATTACACTTCATATGGGAATAGACACGATGCTCAGCGTGGAAACAATGGGTTGAAAGGCCTCCTTCTACACTGTAACTTTCTATAAAAAGAACCTCTGATTTTTATGTATATACATTTATAGTAATTTGCTGTGTCTCAATAGCTGCATTATCTTTGACTTTGCCACTCCCTATATAGACGAGCCCTCCTCTGTCCAGGCCTTCATATCCAGATCACCCATTGCATTCTATTCTTCTCTATTCACATTTATTTCTTTTTCCATCTCCCTCTTGCTCTCCATTCACAGCTTTTCTCCCATCCCCTTTCAATTCTGTATTATCTCCCCATAAACCATTCTCCATCTGAGGTACGTATCCCATCTCTGACCTCCACCTTTTGTCACGAGCAATGCCCGATCAGATTTTATAAGATAAGATTTCTTTATTAGTCACATGTACATCAAAACACAGAGTGAAATGCATCTTTTTGTGTAGAGTGTTCTGCGGGCAGCCCACAAGTGTCGCCACGCTTCCGGCGCCAACATAGCATGCCCACAACTTCCTAACCCGTACGTCTTTGGAATGTGGGAGGAAACCAGAGCACCCGGAGGAAACCCACGCAGTCGTGGGGAGAACGTACAAACTCCTTACAGACAACAGCCAGAATTGAACCCGGGTTGCTGGTGCTGTAATAGTGTTACGCTAACCGATCCACTACTGTTCAACCTCAACTTACACATCTTTAACGAACTGTGAGCAATTGCACATGCTGTCTGCTAGTTGACCATCAAATCTGCTGAGGAAGCATATGAACCCTTTCCAAGTATGAAGAAGCACAAAATGGACAATGCAATGCTTTGTGCAGCAGGGAACAAACTCAATGT
Organism: Pristis pectinata; assembly: GCF_009764475.1. NCBI lineage: Eukaryota > Metazoa > Chordata > Chondrichthyes > Rhinopristiformes > Pristidae > Pristis > Pristis pectinata. The sequence goes on from NC_067418.1 coordinate 27,018,016, forward strand.
TTGTTTTATTCAGGCGATGCAAGACCAAACAGTAATTGGACGTGAGAAACACAACGTGTAAAATGTGGACAGCCTGTGTTCATTATTCGTTACTAAAGAATGTGATAATAAAAAAATAAAAAGTTAATGCTTCCCCTCAAACTGACTAGCATATTTCAATTCGCAATGTTCCCTGGCAAATGATGCTGAAAAACTATGTCCTCAGTACTTAAGAATGAGACCCTGTGACTCCAAATAAACACTGCTCAGGCATTAACACAGTACACTTAATATAGCACTTCCACCTTCCTAATGTACTACTCAACCCTTCTGCTAGTTTTGCAACAGAAAATCCCCAAGATGAAAACATAAGAGTTTTTATTGAGAAAAATTACCATGTTATGTCGCTTATTTCTTCATGTGAAATTTTGAACCTCCAAAATTCCATCCTCAAACCATTAGATTCTACATCTGTTTACAGGAACCATACAGGCAATGGGAAATTTCTCTTGTGTCTAAGGTCATGAGCAGCAATAGGCAAACCAGCCTGAAGGCAATTCATTAACTAATTGGTGGGAGATTAAATGTGAGATAAAATCTCTGTAGTGGTCAAACTGCAGAGAGATAAGGGTGATCTTCATCTCTTAAGGAACTAGTACCCACTCTCTATCCTCAGCATGGATTGCAAGGGCCACGTTTGACCACCTAGGGTCTGTGCTGACCCCATGATTCACCCTGATTAAAACCAACCTAGTCCCAGGCCAGTCCATACAGGACAACATTCATTCAGTCCGAGACCCTTTTCAAAAGGGTCAGGAGGAGGTGATTGACAGGGTATATTATGGATATCTTTCCAGGACTTTGTGTGTATCTGGACTTGGCCTGCATTTCATGGCCAACTGTTAGACTCTGCTGTAAAACATCTGGTGAAAGTTAACAGCTCTTTGATGATGTCCCTTTGCTTTGGGAGAGAAGCATGTCAGGGATGCCCCATGTCTGGACATTCCTGCGTCTTCTATGGAGGAGATTGATAGGTTTGGCTTTGCATGGCCAGGTATGGAGGTTGTCGTCTCAGCAGGTCTTCTCAGCTATGTCCTCCACGTGGATCAACAGAGGGAAATGTTTGGACTTTTGGTAGGTCAGTAGTGGGTGGATGCCTTGCTAGAGAAGATGACTCTCATTCACATGGAGCACTATGCACCTCCTCCATCTGAGAGTCTACTAGAGTCCCACCAAAGAAGCCTGGCTGGCAAACTGACAGAAACTGGATGCAAAAATCACCACCTGGCTAGGACATTGGACAGGACTGCTCCAAGTGCTGTGCTACAGGGGCCAAGCACCGGTTATAATCTAACTGGTGGCCTCAATGTTGAGGTACCCTTAGGTTACTTTGATGCCGCCTCCTGAATTTGTCACCAAGGTCCAGTAGAAGCTGGTGGATTTCCACCGGGACAAGAGGAAACGCTGGATCTCTACCATGGTTCGGAGTCTTCCAAACGAGCAGGGCAGCCAGTCACTGGAATGCTTCTGTACCCAGTGGTGACTCTCCATCTTTGGATCCTTTAGAATACCTGTACATGGAGCATCTCAGATGGCATACAATGGTGATGTATTTTTTCTGCCAGGGGAACTTCCTTCAGGATGATTTGCAGTTCCCAGTGGCAAGCATCAAATACGCTACCCTGCAAGAGTTACCTTTCTTTTACCAGCTGATAGAGGGAGGCACTCTGGTTACCCAGGCAGCCGGACAAGGAGACCGACAGGACAGTGGAAGTGTGAACTTTTGCTACTGAAACCTCAATCCCCTCACAATGTTGTCCAGAGGGCTTAGGGGTATGAAGTGATCCTGGCTCAGTCAGAATTGCTCATTGGACCCAGTGCTGAATCCCTCCTCGGGAACCAGTCCCACATAACATGAGCCATCTCTCGGAGATACCCTCCCTTCTGCTTCCCCCTGCCTGAAGGCATTTCCTGTACATCTGCTACTGTACACTCCCTTGGCTTTGTCTACCAGTTGGACCCACTGTGGCGGAGGATGGCATGGAAGGTGCTGCACAGAGCAATCCCATGCAACAGGTCTTTCAGTTGGGTTCACAAATTCCTGGACCACCTGCTACTTCTGCAGACAGGAGGAGTTTGCCTTCCATGTTTGTATGGAACATGAGAGACTGCAACCCATTTAAGTATTTGCACGAGTTGCTTCTCGAGTTCTGGTTTCACTTCAGCCCTACAATCCTGATCTTTGGGCACCTGGAGGGGAGGAGGTGGATTAGTCAGAGGACCTCCTCGTTGGTCTGCTCCTGGGCCAGGCCAGGGTGGCCATTCAGATCCAGGCAACGAGCTGACCACCTGCCCCTTTTCTGAGGACGTGTCCATGCCCAGGTGTCTTTGGAGATGGAATGCAAGGTGTCCACTGGCTCGATGAGACCTTCTGGGAATCAATGTGCACCACAGGGTTTGGAGCACATCCTGGACAGCAGGGATCACATTTTAATCTAAAAATGTAGTGAGCACTGTAAATAAGTAAACATAGTCACTGTTTTATCAAAAAAACTGTAGGGGGTCCATGGAGAATGGGCACAATTTAGGGCCCTCCTGCTATTGCATACACCTTAGTTAAAATTTGTGTTAAAACCCCATGAACAATTAATTTAACTTTGTAAATGGATGATAATTAATTATGTGTTTTTGTTTAAAAGAAAAGGAATAACATTACTCATTATGAAGATGCTGCCCGAGTTTTATTTTGGCTCTTTTGATGTTGTCTACTTACAATTTTAGAATTTTTAATGAATAAAGCATAGCTTGAAATTTTAAAAAATAGACTGCAATGACATGCTGGGAGAGGAAGTGTTTCAGCAGGACCCAGATTCAGCCTTGGAGATGCCAGTGGAATAGGTTTTTTCCTCACATAGTGGGTGTTGCCAGTGCAAGCTAGTGTATGTGATGAGAGGCGACATGTGAAAAGGACCAGTTTATCCATGAGGACAGTCTAAGATAAAACTAGTTATCTCATCAAAAGAGTTAAAATTAGAATCCATTCACCTCACTCATCACTTCTGCACAGCTTAACTCAGTGTACTTTTCTCTCTGCATCATAATTACCTTCTTTGGTTTCCATGATTATTTATAATTCAGCAAGTTCCACTTGCGCCCATGTCCTCAATTGCCGACGCTGCCTTCACATCTGCAGGTTTCTGCCAGTGATCATGTGCACTATTGGTATTGGTATTGGTATTGGTTTATTATTGTCACTTGTACCGAGGTACAGTGAAAAACTTGTCTTGCATACCGATCGTACAGGTCAATTCATTACACAGTGCAGTTACGTTGAGTTAGTACAGAGTGCATTGAGGTAGTACAGGTAAAAACAATAGCCGTACAGAGTAAAGTGTCACAGCTACAGGGAAGTGCATTGCAGGTAGACAATAAGGTGCAAGGTCACAACAAGGTAGATTGCGAGGTCAGAGTCCATCTCATCATATAAGGGAACCGTTCAATAGTCTTATCACAGTGGGATAGAAGCTGTCCTTAAACCTGGTGGTATGTGCCCTCAGGCTAAGGCAGACTGACTTACACATGGTCGTTGTTGTTTATCCTGGCTTGGGACACATTGACCAATTTCTATTATTCAGGCACAGGAAAGATCCGGCAACTCTATGAGTAGTAAACCCAATGAAAGAGGCAGCTCACAGAATAACTGACCTTGCTCAGGAGATGAAACTCAAGAATTGGAGTCACAGCAGGCAACTTCTATACCTCTTGTCACCTCAAGTTTTCAGTATCACATTCACTCACCTCTAGCAGGTGACACTCCATCTGGTATCATGCTACCAGTAATCTATAAAAACTTCACTATCAGTGATGCCCTAAACCCATTGTTCTCTTGTTGCTATTTGGAGGTGGAAACACGAAGACCATGATAATGATGGACTTTTACTTGCTTTTATCTTGCACCAGGACAGAAATCAGCAGCCTAACTGCACTCGGCACAAGTAAACACAGAGAGCAAACAGGGCGAGAAAGCTAGAAAGGATCTTAATGTAGAAGCTCATGTGTTCATGCTTCTGAATTGGACAGAGGTGTGTACAGCAAGGGACTATCATGTCAATTAGAATCACTATAGTTTCTAATCTGAATCTGTGGTTCAGGGGGTGGGAGCACAGTAAAGAGGTCAGGACAGAAAATGTAGACTGTGCAATGTAATAGCAAAAAATGTTAGTACCCTGTATTTTAACAGTTGCACATTAACACTAAGAAATCAAAAGGAGCATGTATGTAAGTGCTGCAAATGTGGCACTACGTTGAGACATCATCTTATGAATAACTACAGGCCACTTTTCAGACTTAGTACTGGAACTCCATATGAAAAGAATATGTTCAGGGAAAACATTTCTTTCAACAAAATTTTGTAAATAGAAATGCTGGAGCAGTTGCATTTTGGGTATTTTGATACACTGCATTTCAATGCAAAGAGAGTGGTGCACCGTTCATTATAGTGAAAAATAGCTTCATAAATCAAAGACAAGTTTCCTAAAATCAATGGCATTGTCGCAAAAATATATTAATTGAGGAATTTTGTTAATTTAAAACTGCAATGCTGTATATAGCTATACACAAGAACTTTATGAAAGCAATGTTTAATGAGACAAAAATTAAACAACTGTCAAGAAAGTCACGGCATGAGGCAGCTCAATGCATTTTTAAATGTGCACAAGGGGGAGTAGTACGACCACAAAGAATGAGATTTATTACAGCCTTCTATAATTTAAATTTAACCATTCCATTAAAGTGCAATCTGGAAAAAAACACTTGGCACTATAGCAAGTCATTCCCCAGAGTAAGATTCAAGTTTCTTCTGCTGGGGTGATTATCTGGTCCCCAGATGAGCTACTTTTGGAAAATTAAATCTAAACCAGAATAGATTAGATGCTCAGAAATTTGGAATAACCTGCAAAGAACTTATAAGCAATCAACAGAACACCAATTCTGAGAAGATCAACTGGAATTTGACCTACAGGACAAGTTTCGGGAACTTGAGACTCTGCTGAGGACAATATTTTCCCCTCAGGCGCAGCATTTCATCAAGACTCTGTCTGCTGTATTGCAGGTGCATGGTCACTTTAATGAAACCACATAAATTGCTGATGACATATGTATTGCTTGCCCAAACATCTTGGTGTTGAATCTGAGATATTTTTGCCAAGCTTCATTTTGCAGTCAACCGGTGATTGTGTGGTAACTTCAGTTTTGCAGCAGCCCTAGTTCCAGTAAACAAGCTGACCAGATTTCCGATTTCTTGTCATCTCCAAATGGGCCTTTGAAGCACTTAAATGTATCATTAAGTTCAATTATTCTATTGGTTGAAATGTGATCATTCTACCAATGATACTACAGGGAATAAGGAATCCAGAGTGCCCTATCTAAAGCAAAGAAAGCTTCTCACGTTGCTTTGTTGAACCAAGGTTTCCCAAATTCCAGCTGGGAATAAACAAGTGTCAAGTAATGGCAAAAATTTAAATGTTCACCTATTTTCACAAATTTATAAATATTAAACATGTATTGTGAAGAGGAAGTTAGTAAAAACAATGTCTTTCTCACTTAAAATGTAATGCATTTTCACTAACATTTTTTCCATTTAAAATGTGCTCCATATGTGGTACTTGACCAAATGTTGTGACATTAAAATGCAGATTCTACAGCATTTCCAAGAATGTGGTCAATCTCAGCATATAATATAACAAATATTTCGTAAATTACCTTTGTTGGGCAGCAATGGAGCTGTGTTTCCATCGCGCTCTCTGCTGGTATTCGGTTAAGCAGATTCTGGTCAGTAGTTGATTGGGAGACCACCTGGGAAGAACAGGTGTGGTAGCTCGTTGCTGGGAGAAACAGATGTTCCAGACAGCAAACTAAATTCACATTGCAACAGGAATCCCAGGTACGTTGCTAAAGCCAAAAAAAAATTACGTTTAGAAAACTCACATATTTGTAATCAAATTAGTGTTCCTTAGTTGTTGAATAGCCTGATTTTATTGTATTAACATACAAATTATCCAACAGACTCAAAACTTCTGCCAGTGAAACAGCAGAAAGAGTAAGGCCACCTTCAAGACCTCAGAACAAACTTCAATACTCACCAATGATTCACTCTCCAGGTCTGCCTCAGGTTAAACCAGATTGGTCACAACATTGGCTCTTAATGGACTACACTGAGCTTCATAACCTACATTTTGTCATCACACAGTATTCCCCCTTTACCCCACCCCCAATCCATTCTACCTCCATAACATCACTTCTCATTGTTCGCCAGAAATTCTTATCTCATATTGTTACGTCTGAATTTGATAGTCCCAAAGCTTTCTCGTTTGGCCAACTTCCCATTCTTCTTCAGCCTCAAACCATCCAAATTTTTTTCCCTGTTCCTATCCCATGGCCAGTCCTTCTCACTCATCACACTGTGCCCTCAGGTCTAAATTGCCACGTGGTCACCTATTTTGCCAAATTTGAAATTTGCATCTCTCTTCTGACGTTCTTTCTTGCACTAAGCTTCACCAGCAGTATAACCCTTCTCCTAGCTCTGGCTTCTTAAACAATCCCAGTCCCTGCGGCACCCCTAGGCAGCCATGCTTTCAGCCTGCTCAGCTGCTTTATGGAATTCCTCTTCCCTTTTCCTCCACTCCTGAGTCACACTTGTAAAGCCAACCTCTCTCTCCTCCTTGACAACACTCCTTGACCATGCACTTAACCGGTCCTGCTAATAAATTCTACTTTGGCTCAATGTTAATTTTTGTCTTGTCATATTTCCTTGAATCTTTTAAAAAACATTTTCCCTCTTAACTAGCTCCATGGATCTATTCTGACTTTTCACTTATCCATACCCCACAGAGAAGTGACTGCTAACTAAACCGATTTATTGCGCAGAAAGTTCCAGTACCTATAACATTGTTATTACTTATTACATATTACACTTATTACATTGAACAAATCCTAAACACGACAGAGTGAGAGAGTGCAAGATTGACAGAAAGATCGCGCACAATAGACAGAGGGTGCACGCAGGGGCAAAAGAGCGTGAGCATGCAAGCAAGAGTACGAGAATGCAATGTGACCAATAATGTCCATCCTTAACCTTGGTCAGGCAGTGAAATCAGATGTCAATGATGTCAATGCACCATCATCTTCAATCCACTAGCATCATATTTGGTTAATTGAAAAAAAGTGTATTTGAGAATCAAGTCCTTGAACCTGGAACAAAAGTCACGGTCCAATCAAACAGCAGTAATTGCTACCTTTCTTTTAAGCTCCTGAGATGTGGACTACATCCAGCAGACAACTCAAGACACTGAAAAGATATCACCTGCATCATTTCCACAAAATCCTCCAAATATATCCACCAAATGTGAAACAGGCACTCCACCCCGAGCTCTGTCACAGGAAGAGTTAATGGGATAGAGGAAAAGATTCAAGTCTTCAAACCTCCTTGGAGAAATACATCTCCACTGACTCTGGGAATTGCTGGCCTATGACTGCTTAAAGTGGAGAAGGAGCATTTGGGATAGTACTGAGTAACTCGAGTCCATGCATCAGGACCACATAAAAGCCTTGTGTAAGCGGCAGGAAGAGTACGCCACCTCACATACTACCAACCTGCCTGTCCTGTCAGGTACCTCCTGCTCCATCTGTGGAGAAGTCTTATCATCAGAGTGCATAAGTTGAAGTGGAAGAAAGTCATCTCCCATCCGAAGGCGCTGTCTAAGAAGAAGATCGGATCATGAAAGGTATTACTGCCAAAACTGACCTTGCACTAATCTAATGCCCATTCACGTACTTCCCAAAGACAATGATCAGTAGAGCTGACTTATTTTTGTTTTCCTGCCATTGGTGTGCTGAGGCCAACAGAGATATTGACTGAGTCAGTCAAATCTTCTTGATCTAGGAATCGTGCAGGTATGGTTCAGAACATCTATCCCTTTATTTCCTGTGCTTAACTTAATTATTTATTCAGGATCGCCTTTATGTCCTATTCTGTTACTTTGCCATCAGTTTTCAATACGAAACCTTGGCAAAGGTTTCCTGAGAATATTCAGTAAATATTTACTGCATTTCCACAGTCCATGATAGCTTCAAACAAATGAACAAAGAGGAAACCTCAAAGCACTTAGTAAGGGCTCCCATTCTGACAACCATTCGATGATTTTACCTGGGAAACATATGCTCGTAGGTGTTAGGTAACTTCTGCTTATCCCCCCTGTGGGAAACATATGCTCGTAGGTGTTAGGTAACTTCTGCTTATCCCCCCTGTTGCTGTTTGGTTCCTATCAGAAGAAAACATTTTTTTTTGTAAAAGCACACAAACGGATTAAGGCACGTCGGATTTGTTCATGCAGAAGTAACTAGGCAGTATCCGCTGAAGTGTGCAACTTCTTGTCATTCTCCCAGACTTGCAGGTATGGAATTAGTGAAATTCCAATGATGTGTTAGAATTCAATTACACACCTTCACTTTCCAATGCTTGGGAAAGGAAGTGGCGAGATTGGGGGGGAGTGGGGGTGGTGAGGGGGAAGCACTGGTGGCAATATTATTTGTTAACAGTCAAGAGCCATGCTGAATATTTGATGTACATCTTTATTTTTGAACTAATCACTGCTTTGATACAGACTTACAAATAGTTGCAGAAGTGTCAGCTTGCCTGCAATTATACACTTTAATTCAAGCATGTTAACAGTAAAATGCACAAATCAGTTCTTATTTGTATCTTTAACTATTAGGTGAGTGTTTACACAGATTCTATCATTTCAGCTGATCTAAGAGCAATACAGCAAACAACTGGATTCCAGTTCTAATCAAGGAGCATTCAGTGAGAGTCAAGGAGTAATGGAACAGAGGCCCATCACAAAGTTAAAAAATTAATCTAAAGTGAACATTTTTCCTTTCCAAAATTATTTTCTTTTACCAAAGACTAAAAATCTTATTGATTAATTCGCAAATACTGTAACTTCAAGCCAAGATACATATTTCAGTAAGAAGCATGTTACAAAAGTTATGCATTCTTACTTTCTCTACATTTATTCAAACATGTTGAATTTCCTTAACACATCTCTACATTGACCTTATATTAATATAATTGTAATTGTATTCAAATCCTTTGCTCTTTGCACACCAATTGAGGTACACACTGAGGCCTCAATAAAAATCCTTCAGGCATTTTTGAATTTTTTTGTAACAGGCAAGTTTCCCCCTCCTCACCCACCCACCAACCCCCCCCCCCCCCCCCAAGGAACACTGCCTAACTCTCCTTTCCTTTCTTGAAGGCCCTACTTGTTCTGAGGTACAGTATCAAAGATCGATGTGGCCAAGTAATATATCAAGGTGGCCACTAGTTATGTAAGCTGACAGTGAGTTTGGGGTAACTGGGAGTCCTGGATGGCGACTGTGATATTAACACTAGGGAAATGACATTTCCCTAGAAATTGGATGGCTCTTATTTTTGGTATGCTGAAACACATTTACTGCTAGCTCCCAGTTGGGTTTCCCCACATACAAAGAATCACAACGTTGACAAAAAAAAACACTGAAATGGCAGGAGGGTGGATTATACTCAAAAACAACCATGGAGAGGGGACCTGCATGCTTCATGATAGGACCTCACCAAATCTCAAGCACCTCCTGACACTTTGCTGCACAGCATTCAGAGAAAGGCATCAACCCTTAAAGGTACACTTGGTATGGCTGCCAGGCAGCAGCAACACACACTTTGGAGTAGTGAAAAGCAGCAGAGTAGAGGGAGACAATTCCCATGATAACTCAAAGGCAAAACATGGTCAAAACACATGCTGGGAGGAAGCTCCTGGGCATCATGGAGAGGGCCTGGAGACCTGCCAGGTCCACCGTTAGAAGAGCCTGGTAGGCCTGGTCTCCCCCAGGAATAAGAACCACCACACAATGGAGCCACGTTGAAAGAAATTGCATGATCACACAAGGCATGTCTCAGTGATCTGCACACCAGTTCACCAAGAGAAAATTCTTCTTGTGATCCATAAAGACCTGCACATAGAGGAAGTGAAAACTTTTCCTGTTCACAATGTCCTGGCTACTGAGAGGAGGTGTTGTGGACATGAGTGCCATCAGTGGCCAACTGTACACATGGAAGGCCAGCAGTGCCAGCAGATCCCAGTGCCTTAAGTGTTCCTTGCTAAAATCAAAATCACTGAAATCACTTTCTTCATGTATACATTGCCTGGATGACCTCTCTAATGCACTGGTGACCATAATGACACTCCAGGTAATTGTGTTCTGCCAGGAGTTTTACTACTAAGGCTAAATGCTGGAAAGAAACACTCCCTCTGTGGACCTTAGAAGGTGGTTGAGTGGCCTGCAAAACTTCTAAATGTGACCATTCTGGTCCACTGATATCAGTAGTCCCTCTAACGAGTAGGAAAAGCCACAGAATAGCACCATGTGCTGCACTTCTACTGAAAATATTCCACAACAGCCCTAAGTTGAAGTTTTTTCCTCCAATTTGTCTTGGTTTAGGCAGAAATGGGCATGATGTGAACAGTGACATTTTTTGGTGCACGTCTGATGATGGGAAAATATCAAGCGCACTTTAGCATCTACTGCGTGGTCATGCCTGCTGTGATTTTACTCAGAAAAAATCTCCAGCACAATCTACAAGTAGTTAAGGCAAAATTGGACCACAGAGAGCCCCAAAAAATGTTTGCTATGCAATAGAATTTCTAGACTATTGATTTGCTGTTAACATAGGGATTAGGGAAGCTATAAATTTAGGGGTTGGGGAAGCAGAAGGAAATCATGCTCAATCTTGCGATTATTTAAGTCTTCAATGAGAGCACCTCTAATAAGATGCTCAACAGGAATGAGAACTCTGGCCAATTGTTCCTTGCACAATATAGTGATGCAGGTGGCCACCTTGGAAGAGATCAGCTAATTCAGCAGAGATGATGGATGTAACCTGGATTCCTTCCTGATATAAATGAGATAAACATGCTGCTTATTTCAGTGTGCCTTGAATCCCATTTGTTCTGGTCATTGGGGTGCATCAGTTGACTTTACTGCACTGCCATTCACCTCACTAACAAGCAAATTAACCTGACACAATATTAGCAACTCACATGGCTTCTGGCAATACAAATCTTCAATGTAATCATTACAACAAAACTACACTGCTTGTGTGAGATTTTGGGGTAAAAATTCATTTGCAACTAATGACGTTTCCTTGCACACCAGCTGCTTTGACCTCCTCTGCCAATAATTTCTTCAAAATGATACTTTCAATAAATGAGCCATTTTTCAGTATTTTGATTGGATGTTATTCCTCATTCTGTGGTGGCTTTGTCTCACGTATGTATAAATTTCAATTTCTTTCTGTAAAAGCAACCATGTGCATGCAATCCAATTATCTTAACAACAAAACTGTTGAGGGGTAGACAATGGTTAAAAGAATAAATTACATACAAATCAATCCTTCAGAACCTCTTGGTGGATGTGAATAGAATACAACAGCTTCACTTTTAATTGACCAGAGCATCAGTTCAATCAAGGAGTATTCAATAATCGTAATACATCATTTCATAAAATGCACAAGCAATCAACTGCAATGGACAGACTTAGTTAGCATTCACTCCTAATATGCATTTAGACAAAAGGAAAGACACTTCTATTATGTTAAGAGCCAACTTAAAAACACTGCTTTTTATCCGCTAACTTCAACTATATAGAATAACCTAAAAACTCTTTTAAGAAACTCTTCAGATCAATAAATCAAGTAAACTAAGACGCTCAATGTGATTTACTTTAAAAGATAACAAATAATGAATCACTGTACAAATATCTGCAATTCAGCACTTTTACTGGAGGACAATATTTTGCACATCTTCAATGCTTACAACCTCTGGAAAATATTCTGACTGGCTTTCAATTCTGTATCAGTTATAGCACTCACTGTCATCAATCTGCCTCATTCTCTTCATGATCTTTTCACTGACACATCCATTTAAAATATATGCAAACTTAATCCTAATCCAATCTAATCATTTTAGGATTTGGAAAGCATTATACCGTTAAGGTAAATAAGGAGTGCATGGCCAAAAATATCTAAATAGAATCTGTCACCTTAACATCTTGGTAAGAGCAATTTGAGATCCTGATGATTTAAACAGAACATCAAGCACCTGACTATATATTACCACATCAGGGTTCAACGACTGATGACATGGCATTGTGATTGCACAAGCATCCAACCAGTGAGAAGTTACATATAAAGATGTAGGATTTTCCCATTTTCATGCCTCCATGAAAAAAAACATAGTTCTATAAATGAAATCCATCATGCAAGCTTACTTCATCTTGTTTCAAAATTACTCAACTAAGCCAACAGAGTCATATTTGGCTCGAAGTTTCCAGTGTAAATGCAATAAAGGAGACAAGCAAAAAAGAAATCTTTTCAAACCTATTGCATAAATTACAGAATGTTGAAGCAATCAGGACATTTATTGAAAAGCCTAACAAAAATACACGTTAACTTCAAATATGGACCACCCTCCACTTTGGTCCAACATACATTTGGACGCAGAATATTAACACTTTAGTATAAAATACTTTGTTGTCAAACCACTACTGCTTCCACAAAGAGTATGTCCTTGGCACTTCCTTCCAGTGTGTAATCAGGTGATCATCTGGCAAAATACAGTCCAATATTTAATATGTTATGAGATGGAATATTACTGTGTTGCTGTATTTTTTTGTTTCTGCCAGTTCTTTTCCCGGAGGTCCAACTCAGCCTTTGTGAAGGCAGCTGGTCCCCAATTAGTGATCAGCTGAGGGCCCTTGGAACCTACAAGAATTAACAAATATTCAAAATGAGCAATTCAATGTACAGGGCAAAAATGACTTTAAAATAACTACAATAGTACCAGCTCAGTATTTTCCATAATTTTGCAAAGAACACTATTAACTTTCCTTTTGATTTACTTTCCTACTGACAAATGCTTCAGATCTCTATTCTAATTTTCTCCTCCACTGCAGTTTACCTGGTCCTAGCTATCCAAAATTTAATCGATCATATTGTCAATATTAACATTTTGCAAAGTATATTAAATCGAAAAGAATCCAAACACAAGACAACAATGAATCAGAAATAAAGTCTCTTAAGAATAGTGGTTCCTAAAAAATGTCTTAATGGTTCAGCCAGGGTAAAGTTATGCATCAGTGTGCAATAAAAAATGAATAATAAGCACAATTTAAGGCATCTGAGTCAATTACAATAGTGGTCGTTTATACCACAAATCCAGATATTTGCAAATGAGGTGACATTGAATATAAATAATTTAAACTGATGTCTATGATCAGGTCTTCAGACATCTTACTTCAGGGGAGAAAACAGATTACAGACTATGCATTAGCTTTTCATTTTAAATATCTTCAAGAAAAATCTTTTTCTAACCTCCATATTCCCAATTTGTCACTCAATGGTGAACCGGTAGGAAGATGAAAATTACAATACCTGGTCAAGTATAAAAACAATTCAGCAAGGTATCGTTCACTGGAATGGTTTACAGAAACGAATATAGCTGGATTCTTTGACATTACTCACTGTATGCAAGGATAACCAATGGGCACCTAGACAGTGACTTGCAATGAGTAAGTGTCCAGTGATTTTTATTTGGGTTTTACACTTGCATAGATGCAATATTAAAAGCTTGTCACTGGTTACGTGTGTGGAAGATACTATTCTAACAAAGAGATGCTGTTTGATAATTACTTCAGTTTCCTTACCTGGCTGTATAAGTCGGAGCAATCCTTCATGTTGTGCCACCTTGTCCTTCCAGTTCCTTGTCTTACTAGTCGCCAACTCTAATTTTTTTGCCACTTCCTGTTACAAATTTATCAAGAGTTGAATCAGTTTGTGGCACTATTTTATTTATTATATTTTCTTTCTAATTTTATTGCTGCATCTTTCTCTCAGCTTTAAGCTCCAAGGTTTCAGTCATTTCTGTAGCTTGTCATTCAAGAGCTCATCTGTCAACTTGACAGTGCATATTGCTGAGCTATTTGGTCTTGGGGAGCATTAATCGACAAAGAGCTGCTTCTTATCTAAGATTTACACTCATGGATGTTATGTTAAGATCAGGAACTTACCAATTTCCCCTTCTTGATTCAAGGACTTTGGTACCAAGTCCACCAAGATCAGCTAATTACCACAAGCAGGGTAAGTTAATGGATATTTTGCAGTAATAAGTCTTCCTTAGGAGGCTGCACAGATTTGTAAATATCTGATAGGACAAGCTCAGCTTGTGAAAACTTTGCTGTTCCAACAGATTCACAAAGCAGTGTCACTGTCCTGCCAGTGGGCACCTACTGCTCTCGCCTGCATACAAAGTTATTGCTAATTCTATTTCTCCTTCACAACTAAAAAGACATTACCCATTGTAAGCCTTGCTCTGAACATTCAAAATCTCCCAAGTCACTCCAGCACAAGAACTCTCATCAGACCACAGTCCACAAGAAGACAAATAAAACAGGGCAACGTGCATCAGGATTGGGGGCTGGTGGAGGGAGGGGGATGGGGAGGAGTGTGATAATGGGGGACTTCCTACTAGCCTGAATCATATCTTACACAAAGGAAGGTGACCGTGGCTGCTGAGGGCATCAGCTGAATCCCAGGGCATTAGCTAAACACTCAAAGCTTCCATCAAAAATGCATTTCCATCCTGACTTGAAAATACATTACTGGATTAATGTCCCACAAGAACTAGGGGACATAGCCTCAAGATTCGGGGGAATAGATTTAGGATGGAGATGAGGAGAAACTGCTTTTCCCAGAGAGTAGTGAATCTGCGGAATTCTCTACCCAGGGAAGCAGTAAGGGCTACCTCATTAAATATATTTAAGACACAGTTAGATAGATTATTGCATAGTAGGGGAATTAGGGTTATAGGGAAAAGGCACATAAGGTGGAGCTGAGTCCATGGCCAGATCAGCCATGATCTTATTGAACGGCAGAGCAGGCTCAACGGGCCAGATGGCCTCCTCCTGCTCCTATTTCTTGTGTTCTTGATTAAACTCCAAGAAGTATCGAACAGCACCGTGGGCCTACCTTCATCACCTGCACTAGAGTGATCAAGGCAGGAAAGATGTGGGACCACTTGAACCTAATTCTTCTCAAGCTTTCTTGGGCCCTTATGTTGTCTACATTTTACCTACAACCTTCCCCACCCTCATGAAAACCCTGCCCCTCAGTTTAAATTCAATTTGGTGCCTGAATGTATAAAACATCCACAGCAGTAGACTCAATTGCACCAATAATCATCATGTAAAAGTTGAACTGAAGACACAATGTCTGAGGTAGGGTTGTACAATTTCAACATTTGGAATTTCCAGTTGAATGCAAACCTTTAATCAATCATCTTCTGTCCTTCCAGTGGCAGGGTGGAGATAGGGGAGAATGGGGTGAGGAGAAAGGATCATGTTAATGTCATGAGGAATGTAACACTGTACACAAGGAAGAAATGGTACTATAATGCAAATTGGATGCATTTCAGAGTACAGTACATGTCTAATTTACGACAGGGCAGAGGCACATTTGGAAATAAACAGACAAGGCTGGACTAATGATTTTATAGCCACCAACATGTGTACATTGCAAGTGATGTTTCCTCATCATATGTCTAAATTGGCTGAGAGTGATTATCTTAATTTGTTAACCATGTCCTTTGTTTGTATAACAGTATCTACATTCCAAGTTCAGAGTGAGATTTGATATGTTTCCTAAAATCTACAGCACGTTTGAGCAGGGAAAGGGAACATTTTGGGTGGAGCAATAGTCTACAAGGAGAGAGAATTCATGTTGGTTCCCAAGTTATTTCTTAACTGAAGCAGTCCAAAACCAATCCCATTAATCTGCTCTCTCCTCATGATGCTTTAAGTATTGATCGAATTTTCCTTTAAACAGTATTACATGTACAAACATTGACGTTATATATATTAATCTGTATTAATTCGAAAACTAATAAAAAGATTGAAAAAGAATTTTCCTTTAAACTGTGCAATGGTCACTTACCCAACAAACCTTGGTGACAAAACTTACTATGCTACACAAATCTTCTGTGTCAGCAAAATTTTCTTAACCTCCTCCCACCCTTCCTTTGGAATTTTAAGTTGACCATTCTTTGTTACCGATTCCCCAACCAATAGAAATAATCATGTTATTCACTTCATAAAAGCACTAATAATTTTTTTTAAAGCCTTCATCAAATCTTCTCTGCTCAAGTGGAAATAATCACAGTATGCCAAATCTCACATTATTTTACAATTACCCATTCCTTCCATCACCATAGTTAATCTAAACTGTTTGCTCTGGTGTTCTATTACAAAAAAATGTAATGAGAATGGGAATTTAATTAAATAAAACTCAGTAGCAGTTTCACATAAGGTACATGTTATATATCAATTGATCTTTATATTTGACACATAGTAAACCAGATGGCTAAGTTTAGAAATTGACTGTATTTTGAAAAATGTGCAGTCATTTTTGGATGGCACCAAACTGGAAAACCAGAAGAAACAAATTTAATTGATTCAGCATTTTATGTTCAACAACAAAACAGAATGTGTTGATCAGCATTCAAGAATTAGAAACTTAGTGTGACATATTAGGTGACTGTAATTTTCCACAAGATGTTTCCTAACCTAATGTGTTACCATCTTACCCCATATTGCTCAAGAGCTTGCTTCCTCTCCTGCTCAAGCTCTTCCAGTTGCTTCATCGCCACTTCCAGTGCCTGATCTTTTTTGGCTCTCTCATTTTCTAGTTCTTGCTTTTCTGCTTCGGTCATTTGGATAGTTTGTTGTTGCTGTAAGTGAAGCTTCTCCAAATCCTGTCGTTTACTGCACTCCTCTTCCAGTAATCTATGTCAGCACACAAATAAAATGATGGCAAGATTAATAGCATTCTGGTTTAAATCACTCGTGGTAGGAATAATGATCAGTGCGACTGTGTCCTTCCATAGTGAAGGGATCCTGCAATATAAAACAAATCTGTTATCCAGCGAGAAGTAGCCATTAAGAGGCATCGGTTGTGACTCCATTGTGAGTACATTTGCCTCTCAGTTGGAAGGTGGTGAGTTTAAGTCTCACTTCAGAGAGTTAAGTGTGAAAATCTAGGCTAAACAATTCAATACTGAGAGTGTACAGTCTATTCAGATGCACTAGGCTAGATAATGGATTATGTTGGACTTTTCCCCAAGTGCAATATGATCCAAAGTGGATCAGTAAGTCACAAAAAGGCAGCTGTGATGTTTATTGCCTGGGTTAATGGTGTGCCAAAAAATTTGATTAGGTTCCTCAGTTGTGTTTGCATTGGTCAGAAGATTTATATACTTGATTACAACATTTCATGCGACACATTCCTTTTGGAATGTTGCATGGAAAGTTGAATTACCATGTTCTGGGAATGATCACTAATCAAAGTTCATTTCTGAAACAACTATATTTTATTAACATTTCAATGAGGTACATGCCTTGAATTAGCTTTGCATTCAGGCCTGACTTTGCATGGCATCAACAGCATCCCCAACCCCACCAAATCTTGATCATCCCTTGGCCCGTATCCGCTCAGAGCCCCAATTATGCACTCCTGCACTTACTGACCCCAAGGTCCAACCCAACTCCAGTCCACTAATCAATCATTTCCAACTACTCCCACCTATCCTCCAGGCCCTCCAAGGTCTATGATCTGCACACAATACCACCTCCACCCCAGACACCGTCTTTGCTACTTAACTTTATACCAATACACCCAGGTCCCAATTGGTTCCAGCAGCATTAGCATTCCCCAGCAGCACATCTGGTTCTGGAAACATGCAACTGACTTTTGCGTCATGCTGAAGTCCCAATACCTTACAACAGCATGTTCTCCAGCATCTATGTCACTTTCAGATGAGATGTTAAACTGAGGCCCTGTCTGCTCTCTCAGATGGATGATAAAGATCCTGTGACAAAGAAGAGTTGGGGACTGATCCCCAGTATCTAGGCCGATGCTCCACTTTACTGAAATAGATCTAGTCATTATAGCATTGACATTTGTGAGAGCCCTTGTGTGCAAATTATCTGTTGCATTTTCTACATTACAACAGTAACTACAGTTCAGAAAATTCTTCAGTAGCTATAATGTAGTTGGGGATGTCCTGAAAGATGTTACATAAAAATGCAAGTCTCTTCCTTTCTTTTCAGTTACACATGAAGTTTTTTGTTAATAGATCTGTATCTTTTTCAGCATATCCTCTTGTATGATACAAAATAAGAACAGGAATAGGCCAATTGGCCCCTGAATCCTGCTCTGCCTTTTAATGAAATTATGGCTGAGCTGACTCTAGTTTCAGCTGCACATTTCTATCTTCCCATGGTAACCTTTCACTCCCTGGTTTACTAAGTATCTAGTACCTCTGCCTTAAAAATATTCAAATATTCTGCTTTCCCTACCTTTGAGGAAGAGAATTCCAAAGACCCATGATCAACTGAAAAGAGGATCATCTCCCTTCATTTTCAAATAGTGATCCCTAGTTCTAGATTCACTCATAAAGAAAAATATTTGCTTCACATTCACCCTATCAGGATGTCTCAGGATCTTGATGTTTCAATCAAGCCCCCCCCCCCCCCACTCTTCAAAACACTAGCAGATACAAGCTTAGTCCATCCAATCTTTCTTCATAATACAACTTCTCCATCCCAATATTAGTCTAGTAACCCTCCTCTGAACTGCTTCCAACATCCTTCCTTAAATTAGGAGACCAATAACACAATATTCCAGAAGTGGCCTCACCAACGTCTTACTTCACTGAAATAAAATCTCCCTATTTTTGGTATTGAATTCCGCAGTACCAAATGATAACTTTCTGTTGGCTTTTCTAATTATTTGCAGTACCCTCATACTGGCCTTCTGCGAATTATGCACTGGGACACCCAGATCACTTTGCATGTCAGAGCTCTGCAATCTCTCACTATTTTTTCTTGTTGAGTGGTCAATTTCACATTTCCTTTTTTATGTTCCATCTGCCTAATCTTTGCCCATTCACATTACCTATCTATATCCCATGATATCCTCCTTATGTTGTCTAACTTACTTTAAAATTTACTTCCTACCTATCTTTGTGTCACTTCCAAATTTCGCAACCAGACTATCAGTATCTTCATCCAGGTCATTGTAAAAGTTGAGGCCCCAGCACCAATCCTTATGGCACAACACTCATTACATCTTGCCAAACAGAAAAAGATTAATTTGTGCCTGCTGTCTTGATTCTATTGGCCAATCTTCTATCCATGCCCATATATTACCTTATACACCAGGAACTTTTATTTTCCTCAATAATTTCAAAGCCTTATAGAAGAGTTCTCCAAAATTAACCAATCTTATTTTTAAGGTGATTATTTAAACAAGCTTCTGCTGCTGGTTATGAGAAAGAAGCGTTCAAACTTCTGCCATTCTTTACATGAAGAAAAGTCCCGATATCTGAACAACCTGACTTTGACGTTGAGATTATATCATTATGTGCTGGAATCCCCTATCAGTGGAAAAGGTTTCTCATTAACCACCTAATCAACTCCTTTCAAAACATTAAAACCACAGTCATCGATCCCCTTAACCTATTATATTCCAAGGAGTGCAAACCTAGTTTGCATAATCTTTCCTCAAACTCATTTGATAACATTCTAGAGAACCAATGCTGCACTTCTTCCCAAGCTAATTGATCCTTTGAGATGTGATAGAACATAGAACAGTACAGCATGGGACAGGCCATTTGGCCCACGACATTGCGCTGATCTTGAAGCTAATTTACACTAAATGTCCTCCTCCTGTGTATCATCCATGTCCCTCCATTCCCTTCATATTCACGTGTCTACCTAAAAGCCTCTTAAGCTCCACCAAGCTGCCTGTTTCCACTACCACCCTGGTAACTCATTCCAGGCACCTAACAGTCTCTGCGTAAAAAATTTGCCTCTTATGTCACCTTTATACTCCCCCCCTCTAACCTTAAAAGCATGTCCTCTGGTGTTTGATATTTCTACCCTGGGGAAAAGATTCTGTCTACCCTTTCTATGCCTCTCATAATTTTAAAAACCCCTATCATGTCTCCCCTCAGCCTACGACGCTCCAGGGACAACATCCCAAGTTTGTCCAACCTTTCTTTATAGCTCATACCCTCTAATCCAGGCAGCATCCTCAAAACCTCCTCTGTACCCATTCTATAATGGGGCGACCAGAACTGCACACAGTACTCCAAGTGTGGTCTGATTAAAGTTTTATATGGCCACATCATGACTTCCTTACTCTTCTACTCAACACCCCTACCAATGAAGGCCAGCATTCCATATGCCTTCTTTACCACCTTATCCACTTGCATAGCCACTTTCAGTGAACTATGGACCTGGACCGCAAGATCCCTCTGTATCTCAATGCTGTTAAGGTGTCTACCGTTAACTGTGTACTTTCTGCTTTCATTTGACCTCCCAAAGTGCAACACCTCACACTTGCGCAGATTAAACTCCATCTTTGATAGTATTCTTTGATAGTCCTTCACACTGTCCACAACTCCAGCAATCTTGGTGCCATCCACAAATTTGCTAATCTACACATCTACGTTTTCATCTAGATCATTGACATATATCACAAAGAACAGAGGTCCCAACACCAATCCTTGCAGAACACCACTGGTCACGGACCTCCAGCTAGACTAACAGTCTTCCACCCCTACTCTGTGTCTTCAATGGGCAAGCTAGTTCTGAATCCAAACTTGCAATTCACCTTGGATCCCATGCATCTTTATCTTCTGAATTAAACTACCATGAGGGACCTTATCAAATGCCTTACTAAAGTCCATGTAGATAATGTCCACTGCCTTACCCTCATCAAGCACCTTTGTCACCTCCTCAAAAACCTCAGTCAAGTTTGTAAGGCATGAGCTACCCTGCACAGAGCCACACTGACTGTCCCTAAGCAGGCCACGTCTTTCCTCAGTATCCTCTCCAACAGTTTCCATACCACTGACACGAGGCTCACTGGCCTATAATTACCTGGATTATCCCTATTTCCCTTCTTGAACAAAGGAACAACATTTACTATTCTCTAGTCCTCTGGGACCTCACCTGTTGCTAGTGAGGACACAAAGATCCTTGTCAAAGCTCCTCACTTGCTTCTTTCAATATTCTGGGATATACGCCATCAGGCCCTGGGGACTTATCCACCTTAATGCTTTTCAGAAGACCCAGCACTACTTCCTCCTTAATCTCAAAATGTCCCAGCACATTAGCATGCCCCACCCTGTTTTCACTATCCTCCAATTCCTTCTCTGGTAACTACCGGCTCAAGGTACTCATTTAGGCCCTCAGCCACTGTGATGCCTGGAACTGTACTTAGAACTCCAAATGTACTCTAACAAGGGCTTTGTTTAGCTCTAGCAAAACAGTCCCCATAATTTTCTAGCCATTAATTAATGGTCGTCATTCCATTTGCCTTTTGGTGATGCATCCAACTACATTTTAGTGATCTATGTATATAGATTTCTAAATTTCTTTGGATTTCCATACTTCCATTATTCCTACCCTTTAACATTAAAAATACTCAAATCTATCTTTTATAGTCAAAAATAAACAAATTCATATTTACCTGCATTGAAATTCATCTGCTATGCCTTTGCCCACTAACCTGACCTGTCACTGTCTCTCTACAATATATGCTGTCTATACTACTTACTAAGCTACTTACTGATCTTTATGTCATTAGCAAACAGGCTCTCTTCACGTGTATTTTGGAAACCCATACAAACATTTCAATATATACATTTTTAGATACTTCAGTTCAAACCCTTCACAAATCTATACTGGCTCTATCCAAATAGTTCAAATTTCCTGACATTCTATCCTCAAACATAGATTCCAATAACTTCCCCACACAGATGTTTGACTGGCAAGTATGTAATTTCAAGTAACGGGCTTATTTTTGAAATTTTTCAATTTATTCCTGAATTGAGACAAACTTTAAAAATTCTACCTAAACTATTTGCAATTTCCTCACTGTCTATATTTAAAAGTCCAGTAATTAGATTTTGGGCATCTGTCAGTCTTTAACATTATCAGCTTTACTAAAATTGTATTATGATTGGCGTCAACTTCAGTGAGTTCCAGTCCTTGAGATATTATTAACTTCCATAAAAATTCAAGTATAAAATTATATTCTTCTAATATTCACAAAAATAACTGCACATGCTTTGCCATATCCTTATTGTCATTTGCAATATTACCCAGAGAAACACCTTGCTCTTGATACCCACATAATTTATTTTGCATATTCACTTTTGTAACCCCTGGTCTCTTTTTGTTTACCTTTGCCATTCTTTATACTTCCCTCAGTCCCCAGATTTACTCTACATTTTGCATGTTTATATACTCTAGTTTTTTGGTATCTTATGATATCCATGGCTGTTTTATTGGTAAAGTAGAGCTTATTCCATTAAAGGATATATTGTTCTGTATTAAACTAAATTCTCTTACTAATACCTCCTACGGTTCAACAGTAGTTTTACCAATAATAATTCAGTTTACTGTCATCAGTCTCATGCCAATACAGTTAGTTGCATCAAAATCTAGAAACGTAGCAAATGTGAACTTGATCACATTATGATCACAGATAAATGTTCCCTTACAATTTGAGTATTAATTAGGTCAAAACATTACCAATCAAATCTGGCTCATTATTAACTCTCCTATAACCTGATATATTGTTATTCATGGAAGGCACTTCTCCAGAGAAATACATTAAAACCACACAAGACGCCTTCTACTTCAGCTTTAAGTTCTCCCGCTTTTGTAGTAACCCCATCCTAGAACTGTGCCAGTGTGTCTCTTGAAATGGAGCCCATCCTTTTTGCAGTACTTCTTTTGCCACATGTTCATCTTCCTGATCTGTCCATCAGTACACCAATTAATTTACAGTTAATAATGCTAAGATTTACCACGTAGTGCTTTTTATTAATTTAGCTTTTATCTCCTGATAGTTTCTCAGCAAAAACCTATGCCAGTGGTTCAGATGTAGATCAAAACAACTGACTCTTCCTCTACCATTTCCAATCTCTCCCCAACACCATTTGGTAAGATAACTTTGGACTCTCACTCATGGCTGTAGAGCCTGCAACTTGTCTCTACTAAATATGCAATCCCCATAACTGCTACATTTGTAATCTGCTCCACCAGCCTCCATACCAATACACATCCCCAGTACAATCCTTAACTCCCACCTTCCATTTGTGTCTTTTCTGTAAAATTTACCATTGCAAATACATATAAATGCAAATATATAAATGTTTTATTACCTAGCTTGAAGTTTACGGACAGATTCCTCATCCAGTCGAGCCTGCCGTTCATCTTCAAGGGCCTCCTCAAGCTTCTGATACATGTCCTCCAGCTCATGGACACGTTGCAAGTATTGTTCTAGTTCGGTAGACTTTTGAGCTACTTGCTGTTCCATCTGCTCTCTGATCTAAAAGTAATAGTGCAGAGTTAATAATCTTTACCCTGGTAAGCAAACAAGATATCCACATGATTAATACAAATGCCCGTCCAAGAATCAACAGCAAAAAGTCTTCATAGTCAGTATATAGGGGTGCCACATACTGGAGCTCCAATATGCTGTACCAGAGTGGTAGGACACAGGTCCACAGTTAAATTTCTGCCAGTTACTTTCCTCAATCAATGTTATATTCAAAAACCCAAAACTGCTACATGGGAAAAGTAATCTTAATTTGAACAATTTAGATAAAAACAGAAGAACAATTAACATTTCTATTAATTCATAAAGAGCAGGACAATTTCTAAACCTACTATTTGTGAATGGATCTTGTTGGCTTTTGCAGAGGTTGAAATTTGTTTTACACATTTTTGATCCTGGTGACCCTGTGCTGTAAGTGGAAAATTGGGAATCATCCAGGCTTCTCACTCCTGATTGTTATCTTGACTGGTAACAATCATTTACATTGCTTCCCACTTTTGATGGCTAAGACAGTTGTTTAGGTACACAGTTTAAAAGACTTTGTATAGCAATATGTGAAATTTAATTAACCTGTTTATGCTCAAATATAAAGAAAGACCCATTATGCGAAGTACTGCAAAATGCATAACCAAACATGAGTCAACATCTTCAGAAGGAAAAGAAAATCAATGGGGGAGAAAAGTCACACAACAGTTAGCATTTCCTTTGTTCTTTCAAAGGAACTAAGTGGAACTCAATTAAACTGTGAGTGATTGTTTAAACCAAAATATTGTGTGATTGGACTATAACAGTGAATGATGTTTGAATGCAAGATATAACGAGGCAATCACCAATGATGACTCTAAAGTTGGATTATAACTCCTTTCTCAAAGCCTGGCCTGATTCCATGGAGAAGCAATCAAAGAAATCGTGTCATACCACTTCAGAATGGCCATGTACAAAACATAATTCTGGTGTCACATCAAAGCTGGTTTAAAAACAATAAAGCGTCCCATAGAATTTTTAGAGTATAAGCAGTCTAAATTTAACTGCTTAAAGAATAAACATGGACTAGTGATGTTGTAATTTGGTCCCTTGGTCCTAAAAAATGAAGAAGTGTAGGCCATTTGGCCCCTCAAGGCTGTGCTACCATTCAATTCAAGATCATGGCTGATTTCCTGCCTTATTCCCATACCCCTTGATTCCTTTACTATCTCCAAGAACAGGTTAAACCTATTCATTCATACCCACACTCAAAGAGCTCTGTCCTAGGCATTAAAAGTGGTGGGGTTCAATTGTCAGACAATCAGCACACTACAAATGTATATTTAAACAAATTTACTTCAAACATCAATGACAATCTACACATTTCAAATAGCAGGAGCCTCATGGGACTGAGCATTTCAAGACTCTCTGTTGGTACACCACAGTTTGTCTCACTCATTTTTAATCAGTCTAGGAAGTGACTCAAATTGAAAATCCCCTTTCTTCAATAACAGACATTCCTTTTCAGAATCTAAGTACTTCCACACATAAGAGAAATGCTTCCAAATACTAGTGCCAATTATGGTGAGTTCATCCTTTCATAGATGGATTTAATATTATCTCCAAGGACAAAAGATAACAATGTTTTATGAATAGCTGTGCACCTGGCCAGAGCAGCATTGTAGCTTATAACTAAATTCCAGTGAACCAGGAAACCCAGTTGCTGAACAATGCAGTGGTTTGGTTCTCTGCATTTACTTTTGTGAATTCCATGTCCTTTAATTTTGTGAAGCTTCTGTGGACCTACAATGCTTTTGTTTATCCAGAGTGCATGAGCTTGTATAATGTGAAGAGCAACACACTGAGAAAGAACTGTCAGCCTGCTACTGTGGTCTGGTATAAAACCAGCACTTGACTTCAAATAATTTGGTGCACTTTTTTTCAATGTTGAGAGGCCACTTGTACAAATGCTCTAACATTTTAATGACTGCACTATACAAATTAAACTACAAACAACACTTCAGATTCCTCATATTCAAATGCAAATAAAAATGAAGTTGACAATCAGGGTAGCAATTACTAAATATCAAATAAATAGGCCATGGATGATTAACAAACCCAACAATTAAATGCATTGCATCAAAACCAAACTATTAATCATTTAGAACTTACGTTTTTTTCTCGCTCCAGCTCCTGCCTGAATCGATCTTGCAATTGCATTTGTGTCTGCAGACGTCTCTGCTCCTCAAGTGCAGCTTGTCCTGCAGCCTCCTCCAGTTCCTATATAAATAAAAGGCAAAGAAAAGAGGCCATAATCAAAATTCTGCATAATGCTCTTAACGTACGGCAAACCATCTTTCAAGAAGATCAGTGACATCTCAATAAAGAACAGTACTAGCATGCACCCAACACTGAGTTTAACAATTTCAGATCAAAACCAGTGCTCCCATTGTTGTAGAATAACAGTTGATGGTTAATGATTCTGCTCTTGGCACTTTCAGTTCTCTAGACCCATCTTTTCTTACCTTTCTTGTCTCATTGCCACCCAATTCAGTGGCAATTTGGGATGAATAATAAATTCTCACCCAGCCACTGTATTCTATTATGAATAAATAAAAATACTGGGACAGGAGCACTGAAAAAGAAAACACCAGTAGACTCATTTTTTTCATGTAATGCAACCGTTCAAACATCTACCTCAAAAGCCAGAAGGGAGTTTGATTTAGCATCACATCCACTAAAGAGAGACAGCAACACCTCCTCCACAATTATCCTCAACACAGGTGCCCCACAAGGCTGCATCCTCGGCCCCTTATTTTACTCCCCATGCACTCATGACTGTGTGGCCAGCTTCTGCTCTAACTTCATCTACAAGTTCACAAGATGACACCACCCTAGTGGGCCAGATCTCAAACAGCAATGAGATGGAGTACGGGAAGGAGACAGAGAACCTAGTAGTATAGTGTCAAGACAATAACTTTTCCATCAATTTCAGCCAAACAGAAGAGTTGGTCATTGACTGCAGGAAGCAGGGCGGAGTACACACCCCTATCTGTGTCAATGGTACTGAGGAGGAGATTGTTGAGAACTTCAAGTTCCCAGGTATAAATATCACCAACAATTTGCCCTGGTCCAACCACACAGACGCTATGACCAAGAAAGCATACCAGTGCCTCTACTTCCTCGCAGGGCTAAGGAAATGCATGTTCCCAATGACCCTCGCCAACTCTTACAGATGCACCTATCTGGATGCATCACAGCTTGGTATGGAAACTGCTCTGCCCAAGACCACAAGAAATTGCAGAGTTGTGAACACGGTTGTGAACCATTGTGAGTTGTGAAGATGGAAAAGTGAGTTGTGGGTTGTGAACATGGTTGTGAATGGTGAACAAAGAAAAGCTTTTCACTGTATCTCAGTACATGTGACAGTAATAAAACAATTCCATTTCTAAGTTGCCCCCAACTCCAAGTTGGAGGGACAATCTATTTTATGCACTTAGGTCTAGTGGTGAGACTTTAGCATCAGATCTTTTTCATCAGTACTTGCTCTGCTCTGTATTGAGTGACAAAGCCATAAGGATATAATCCATATCCCATTAATCTGTCACATGGTCTAGTAAGCATCAACAAGTCATGGAATCAATTGTTTAACTTTAAAATAAAATAAGTATTTTCCTCCATTCAACGACATCACAGCTGTGTAAAGCCACAGTTACTACTGTAGAAACTGATAAGCTCTTTAAATAGTGCGCTGCTCAAAACGGTGCTATTAAAGCAAGGCAGCAAATGAGTAACTAAATGCATTTCCCTTTTTTGAAACCTAATATGCAAAGTCGAACAGAAAGCTTTCCTTCACCACATTTGTGACAATAAACCTGCTTCAAGGGGTTACTTAGTTTATGCTGTGATCCAATAAACTGTAGGCTCGCTGAAAAAATCAAATAAAATTACAATTCTCAGCAGTATTTTTACTTAAATTAATGAAAGGTACCGAGACCATTATTGAAGGAACAGTCAAAGATCACAAAGAAAAGCTAACATTTGGAATCAGTGATTGAACGAGAGAGACCATTATATGGAGACTAAGCCCATTTGTATATCAGGTTTCCCTCTCACAGCTTCAATATATTCTAATGCATGTGGGATGAAATCAAATTGCAAAGATGCAGAATCCCAGTGAAAATGGGCTTAGATGTCATCCATATTTACTTACTGATAATCATTTAGAATTTAAAACAGAACTTTTTAGAAAGGCCTAGAAACAAATTGCTGGAGGAAGTCAGCGGGTCAAGCAGCATCTGTGGAGGCAAGGGGTAGGTCGACATTTCAGATCGAGACCCTGCATCAGGACCTGGAAGGCCTTATGGGGTAACATGGCAGTGTTTACAAGATTTTGATGATGTCCCTCCCAGGCAAATATCCTGCAGGCTTACATGCAGGAAATGATCAGACAGAATAAGCATTAAGTACTGCAAGAGGACATAAAATGGTTTCCCTGCAAGGCAGTAACCTTAAAACAGAAGGTGAGAACGTGCAAGGATGAGTGGGGGTTTTTAGAGAGGGGCAAGTAGCACTTAAAGGAGTAATTCAATATGGTCTTGCATCTTCTACCAACAAGATTCAATGCCATATGCCATACTCAGCTAGTCATGTGCTTTTCAAGTCCAATCACTTCAGAATTGGTTACATGTCACTTCTAACTAATAAATATAGAAATGTACATTTACAGCTGTGAAATTAGTGGTTTGTGAATCAGATCACACCAAGCTGTAGATGTTACTTGCATTTTTTCACAGAACTGCTGCTAAAAAAATAGCACCAATTCGCTGAAAATTCCTTTTTTTAGTAAGTATCCTCCTTAGATTAACCACAGCATTCTTGAAGGCGTTATTGCATGATATACAGCACAGAAACAGGCCCTTCAGCCCACAAAATAACCACCAACCATCAAGCGCTAACTTAACCAATCTTACATTGATATCATTATTATTGTCCCCACATTCCCCAGGTTCTGTCACTCACCTACACACTAGGGACAATTTACAGTGGACAATTAACCTATGAACCTGCATGTCTTTGGGATGGGAGGAAACCAGAGCACCCGATTTCCCACACAGGCACAGGGAGAACATGCAAACTTCACACAGTCAGCACCAGAGGTCAGAATTGAACCCAGGTTTCTGGCCCAGTGAGACAGCAGCCCTACTAGCTGCACCACTGTGCTGCCCGATAGTTGAATTCCATTACGAATATGGTTCACCTCTCAGCGGCAGACCCTCATCACTACGGCATGGGGCATTTTTAATATGAGCTCAAACAGTAAACATTGCCAAGCTCCTACACTAACTATGGTAAGCAATCGTAATCAAGTTGAATTGTGGTTGTATTGTATGTCCATATATGTGCACCCCTCACTGAGGCTAATGGACAGTAAATCAGAAAGAAAAACCTTGTGATCCTTTCTTCTTTGAATCATGAAACCTGTGAAATGCTTCTCCACTATCACCATAGCAAAAGCCTAACTCACAAAGACTTTGGATCAAACTGGGATTTTGCTGGTCTTTTGCAGCTTAATGGCATGCTGAGGAATGCCTTTAACCACTGAGCCAACACATGGGGGTTTCACTCGAAAAACATGGTCTCCAAGCTCTTGACTGTTCATTGGCTCTCTTATCAATAGATTTGATTTGAAACATTCCATGTAGTAAATTTAGTTTAAAACTTATGACCTGAGGAGAAATAAAATTAGAAAAAAAACCCAACAAACTTGGCAAAGACAGGAAAATGAAACAGAGCCAGTCCTGCGCTGTGTGCTTCAGCTACTCAATGGAGAATTTGTTCAGCTGTCCAGGGAACCTACTGAGAGTTTTGCAATTGCTTAAAATGCAAATAGGTTTTCTAATTACCAACTTATTAAAGATATATCAGATACCCTGGATTATATTAAGTGTTTCACTGCAATTTAAAACTGCTTGGCAGTATTTCTATTCTCCAGTAAATTTTGTTATTTAATGCGATATCCCAGTGGAGACACAAATATGGGTAAATAATATCTAATGCTCAAGAAAGCAATAAAACTGGCTGCCTTTCTCTTTCCAGCTATTAGCTGTTACCATTTCCCAGTGAATCCTTTTACTGCCCTAAACATCACCTAGTAACAGCAAATAATGACCTGTCCCACAAGCTGAAGATACAAAACCACCATATCAATTAAGTTTACTAAAGACTATTCTCGTGTAGTGATGTCTCATCCACCCACAACATTAACTCAAGTTTTCCTCTCTCCAGCGATGCTACGGTCCGAAAATAAAAACAGAAAATGCAGAAGATACTTAGCAAGTCAAGCAACATGGAGAGAGATAAACAGATTTATTGTTTCAGGATGATGACTTTTCATCAGAATGAGAAAACATGCACATGCTGCCTGAACTGCTGAGAATATCCAGCATTCCCCATTCAGATCTGGGCTACATTTGCAGGAATGAAGGTAACGGTGAGTGAGCAGCTTAGAAAGCTGGAAGATAAATGATTTATAAAACAAACAGTGACCCTCAATTACATCTTATCGGGAAGCCCAAAAATTAAACTGGAAGACTGACTTGACATTTCCTGTCCATTTTCCCTTTAAAAAATAATTTATCCTCTTTAGTTTCCTCACACCATCAAAAGAGTGATAGGTGACCACCCTATAAGAGAGTATTGAGTCTCTGTTGAGACTGATTTCCCCTCAGTCCAATTTCCCCAACCACCCTCTTTTTAATTGTTCCACTCTTTCCCCATCCAGAATTACCTCTGAGGACCCCAAATCCTTGCATGTGCTGTACCTCTCCCTCCATTTACCATATGGTTTTGGCAAACTAGTAACTGGCTCAACTCCTTACCTACAATTGTATGTTTTTTAATAAATGAAGAGCAGTTTCTGTCAAAAGATCTCTGTATTCATCACAACTGCATCAAATAAAAACTCCAAGTTTGCCTGTTGCTCAGCGACATTGGTTGATATCAGCCTACGCTGATAAGCACTAAAATACACTTCATAAATTCTAGCCTGTGAAACGGGGAAGAATCCTTGACACAGCCTTTATTATGATCAGAAACACAATTGTCTTGTTTGATTTTTCAAACTGGCCAAGTAACCTGCAGTAACCACGTAGCCTCAAGACCGTGGGGTGAAGAATTCTAAGCCTGTGGATCATTCCAGTTAGGTAGAAATAAATTTTAAAATACGTGTGCTATGCCTGAATCATAGAACAGTACAGCACAATACAGGCCCTTCAGCCCACAATGTTGTGCCGACCTTTAAACCTCGCCTAAGACTATCTAACCTCTACCTCCCACATATCCCTCTATTTTAAATTCCTCCATATGCTTATCTAGCAATCTCTTGAAATTGACCAATGTACCTGCCTCCACCACCACCCCAGGCAGCACATTCCATGCACCAACAACTCTCTGGGTAAAAAACCTTCCTCTGATATCTCCATTGAACTTCCCACCCATTACTTTAAAGCCATGTCCTCTCGTATTGAGCATTGGGTCCCTGGGAAAGAGGCGCTTACTGTCTACTCTATCTATTCCTCTTAATATTTTGTACACCTCTATCATGTCTCCTCTCATCCTCCTTCTCTCCAAAGAGTAAAGCCCTAGCTCCTTTAGTCTCTCCTCATAATCCATACTCTCCAAACCAGGCAGCATCCTGGTAAATCTCCTCTGCACCCTTTTGAACACTTCCACATCCTTCTTATAATGAGGCGACCAGAACAGGACACAGTACTCTAAGTGTGGTCTAACCAGAGTTTTGTAGAGCTGCATCATTACCTCGCGGCTCCTAAACTCGTTCCCACAACTTATGAATGCTAACATCCCATACGCTTTCTTAACTACCCTATCCACCTGTGAGGCAACTTTCAGGGATCTGTGGATATGAACCTTCAGATCTCTCTGCTCCTCCATACTACCCAGAATCCTGCCATTAACTTTGTAACTGAATATTTCGAGTGCTTTAGAAAGCTATGACTGATGTTAAGAACAAGTCTTGCAACACATCCATATTTGAAAGCAACTTACAGAATCTGGAACAAAACTCATTATTAAAAGTGATTAAAATCGAGTGAAGCCACAAAGGTATTAGTGAAAAAATTTATACTTGTACCATTCTGATTTTCTTCATTTTTTTTTAAAGTTATATATTCCCAAATCCATCCAAAAACTAATTTATCACTTGCTCTTTCAAGAAAAAATAGCAATTGGCTTATGGGGAAAAAAAAGGACAATTAATTGCTTGAAAGTTATTAAAATGGAACTTCCAGTTTCCAATGAAAGAATGTAGGAATATAGGAAGATTTCTGCATCTGGAAATTTCATTAGATATATTACACTGGTGCAGCATCATTAAAACGGAACATGATTTGCCACAGAGAGGTAGTTCAGTCCTGTCCCTGTAGTGGCTCTGTGGAGCAAAGCATACCAAACACAAGTTGACAATGTTTCCACACAGACGGTGGAGTAATGGCCTCCTTTCAGCAAAGTCCTTTACCTCTTCTGTAGATATACATTTATCTGACAATGACTTAGATCAAAGTTGCCCTCACCTTCCGCATTTTTTCCAACTCTTGCTGCTTGTCTTCATTTGCCAGCTGCAATTCTTTCATTCTCTGTGCAAGCTCTTCCTGCTCTGCTTGTTGTTTCTGCCGTAGCTCTCGTCGTTTCTGACGACCTTCTATGTGTGGAGGAAGCTTTTCGTCCTTCAGTAGGTTGATGGCCGTTTGAATAGCTGTTCACAAAGTCAGAAAGTGAACACAAGGCTGCATTTAGCAGGGGTTATAAAGAATCAAAGCTGCCACTGCCAGGTCTTCTTTTCCATGAAATAGCATTACATTACACGTCAATACCCAAAGCAAATATGTGTTGTCAGAGTGTATAAACCATACAATCAACAGGTTTCCATTGTTTTGAAAGTCTAATTTCCCAGAATGGAGTTTATAGCTCTTTAAACCCTGTATGATACCATACTAGCGTAACAGGTTGTGACTTTGAGGACCAAGTTAGTAATAGGGCTACCAGAATCTATTAGCCTAAGGGAACAAGTGTTCAGTTAACTGGATTTCATTTTACAATTTCTATCAACTTAGCCACAACAGACTGCCTCAGGAACAGAAAGGATCATAAAAAGGGCAATATAAAGCAGTTCAAAGTGAGTTTGGAGTGCACATGAATTGTATTATGTAATGTGGTGAATAAGGTTAGGGTTAGCACACCAAAATTTGATGGCCAATAACAGACCTGACACAAAGGTCTATTATTGGGCATCAAATTCCCATGTACTCACATTATTGGACCAATTATTGCACCAATAATCTTGCCTTCAAAAGAAATTTTAAAAATTGATATGGCTGTATTAATCAGGTAAACAATTACAACACTGAAGATTATTTATTTGAGAATCAAAGGCTATACCCAAAAAAAACCCAAGAAATAGAATTCCACCCTTCATCACAGATTTTTACTAATTAACATGTGTTCTGCTTTTAAAATGCAGTTTTTTTGGCTTTAAAACAGCACTATTAGTACTCCCTTAGTATTGCACCAAAGTATCAACTTGCGCTCAAGTTTCAGGAGTGGTGCTTTAATCCACAACCTGTTGACTCGGAGCACAAGAGTGCTCCTGCTGAGCCACAGCTGACACTTTATTCATAGGTAGGTAGTCCAGCAACATTTCACTGCTTCATCAGATTTTTCCCAAAAGAAATACAAAGTCAGATGGCTTTACTATACCAAAAAGATGCAAGAAGAAAATAGCCCTCCTTTATTGCTCTCCAGGGATATTCCTCTTCTTAAGGTTTTCTTTTATTCACTTTTGGGATCTGGGCGTCATCGGCAAGACCTGCATTTATTGGTCATCCCTATTTGCCCTTAAGAATGTGGTAGTCAGGCAACTGAGTCTTTCTGGTGAAGGTTAGTTGTAGTGTTGTTGGGTAGGGAGTTAACTCATTTACTACAAGGACCAGCAATATATCTCCAAATCAGGATGAAGGGGATCCTGCAGGTGGCAGTCTTCCTGTGTCTACTGCGCCTTTCGGAGAAAGAGCTTGCAGGCTGGGGGGTGCTGTGGAGTGGGAGACCAACTGCAGGAGCCTTTTGCTATATACTGCAGCCATTGTGTGATGGTGGTGGAGAGAATGAATATTTAGAGTGGCTGATGGGTGCCATCAAGTGAACTCCTTTGTCCTGAATAGTGTCAAGTTTCTTGAGAGTTGTTAGTGCTGCACTCATCCATCATCTCCTGACTTGTGGCTTAGAGAAGATGGAAAGGCCTTGGGATAAGTCACTTGCTGCAGGATACCCAGCCTCTGAACTGCACCTGTAGTTACCCGAGTTTCTGGTCAGTAGTGATCCCTCCAGGATATTGATCGTGCGGGACTTGATGATGGTAATCCCTTTGATCAAGGGTGGGTGATTAGACTCTCTCATAGAGATGATTATTGCCTAGGATCTTCGTGGTGCAAATGTTACTTGCCATTTATCAGCCTATGCTTTAATGTTGTTTAGGTCCTACTGCATGCAAGCAATGGACTGCTTCATTTGTTGAGGAGTTGTGAATGGAATTGACTTCAGTTTTACCAGGGGTGTCTTGATACTACAGTCAGTCAATTGCTGCCTTGAAGTCAAGGGTGGTGGTCATTCTCACCTCACCTCTCGGATTCTGTTATCTGGCTATTGTTCAGACCAAGGTCGTAATGAAGCTGAAAGGTCCTGGTGCATAGGTTATTGGTAAATGCCAACTAGTGGCACAGTCAGTAAGGGCTTCCATGACTTGTTGATGATTGAGAGTAGGCAATTGGGCAGTAACTAGCTGCATTGTATTTGTCCTGTTTTTTAAGAGCTGGATAAACCTGAATGATTTCTCACATTGTCAGGTACATGCCATGTTGTAACCGTACCAGAACAGCTTGGCTAGAGGTGCAGCTAATTCTGTCTGGTCCCTTAGCCTTTGTTGTAGCCAACGCTCTCAGACATTTCTTGCTACCACATGGAGTGAATTGAACTGGCCAAAGACTGGCTTACGTGATGGCGAGAATCTCAGATGGCAGTCAGGATAGATTTTCTATTCGATACTTCTGGCTGAACATGGCTTACAAATACTTCAGCCTTTTCTTTAGCATTCATGTACTGGGTCCTACCATCACTAAGGATGTGCATATTCTTGGAACCTTCTCCTTCTGGTAGCTGTCTAATTTTCCACCACCATGACCAGACATGGTGGAACTGCACAGCTTCAATCTGATCAGTTGGTTGTGAGATTACTTAGCTCTGCCTATTGCATGTTGTTTAGCATGGAAGTAGTTCTGAACTGAAGCTTCACTAGGCTGTCACTTCATGTCTGGATATGCCTGGCGCTGTTGCCACATGTCCTTCTGCACTCCACATTGAACCAGGGTTGATAGTAATGGTAGAGTGTGGGATATTCCAGACCATGGATGGTGGGAGAGTACATTCCTGGAGTGTACGTGAATAGGAGATGCGGCCTGGGACAGATCAGCTAGGATCCTATGGATGGCAGAGCAGGCTTCAGGGTCCGAGTGTACTACTGCTTTCCCTACTTTATGTTCTGCTGTTGCTGATTGTCCACAGAACCTCTTGGATGCTGGGTTTGGAGCAACCAGATCTATTCTATCCCACTTAACATGTTTGTAGTACCACAAAACATAATGAAGGGTGTCCTCGGTGTGAAGGCAGCATTTTGTCTTCTATCAATATTGTAATGAACAGATATGCCTGCCACAAATAGATCGGTGAGGACAATGTAAGAATCTAACAGCTAAGAGTAGGAGTCGGTCATTCAGGCCTTCATGCTTGTTCCCTCATTTGTCAAGATCATGCTGATCTTCTACCTCAGAGCCGTTTTTTAGCACCATCCCCATTCCTTTGATTCCCTCAAAGTCCATAAATCCACCTTTGCTTTGAATGAATACAATGACTGAGCATCCACAGCCCTCGATGGAGGAGAATTCCAAAATTTCACCACCTTCTGAATGAAGAAATTTCTTCTCCTCTTAGTCCTAAACAGCCTTCACCTTATTCTCAAAATGTTTCCATAAGTCCTCAATCCCTCAGCCAGAGGAAACATCCCCCCTGTATCTAGCCGGTCAAGTCCTTGAAGAATTATTGTATATTCCAATGAGATAGTCTCTCATTCTTCAAAGCACTAAAGAATAGTCACAACCTACTCTCTTTCTCCTCATATGGCAAAACCACCATTCCTGGAACCAACCTAGTGAATCTTCAATTTACTCCCTTGTTAACATCCTTTCCACGATAAGGAGACCAAAACTGTACACAATACTCCAGGTCCTGTTTACTTTGTCGTGAATTCAGATCTTATCATAATGAAAGCTAAATAACCATTTGCTCTCTTAATCACTTGCTGCATCTGTATGTTGGCCTTTAGTGACATGCACAAGCACACCCAAACCCTTGAAACACTACCCAATCTCCCATCATTTAATAAATACCCAGCTTTTCTATTATGTGAAGCAAGGTGGATAACCTCACGTTTTTCCCACATTATATTCCATCTGCCACGTTCTCTCCCATTTACTCAACTTGTCCATTTTGGCTTGAAGCCTCTTTACATCCTCTGTACTCACAATCCCACCTGGTTTAATATTGTCAGCAAACTTGGAAACATGATATCTGGTCCTCTCAGCCAAATTGTTTATGTAAATGGTGAAGAGTTGGGCCCAAACACAAATACTTGAGGTCAAGTCGGTTTATTTGCTCATGACCTGCCATAAACCCAGTCTGGCAGCTATATCTTCAGAGCTTTGCCAACCAAGTCTGTGGTAGTGCTACCAAACCATTATTGGGGATGGATATTGAAGTATCCAATCAAGAGTACATTCTGTGCCCCTTTAACATTCATTGTTCGACCTGAAACCATGACGCTTTATGGGTTCTGGAGTCAATATTAAGGACTCCAAGAACTATATTGTCCTGCCTTATACCAATGCGCCACCACCTCTGGTGGGTCTGTCAGGTATTGTGATGTCCACTACGTATGATTCTGTGAGAATGACAACGTTAGGCTGAAATTTAAGGTCTGTGAGACAGCTCTCCCAATTTAAAATTGTATGCTTCTGAGGAGAACTCTGCAAGGCTGACTGGACTGGAGCAAAGTTTTTGTGTTCAAATTGCTGCCTAGGTCAATGCCAGGTAGTCCATCCAGTTTTATTCCTTCTCATTTTAAACAATGTGGTAATGGTACAACTGAGTGATTTACTAGGCCACTTCAGGGGGCGTTTAAGAGTCAACCACAAGCAGCTGGTCTGGAGTCACATGTAGGACAGACTGCTAAAGGATGGCAGATTTCCTCCCCTGAGGCCCATTA
Organism: Pristis pectinata; assembly: GCF_009764475.1. Lineage (NCBI taxonomy): Eukaryota > Metazoa > Chordata > Chondrichthyes > Rhinopristiformes > Pristidae > Pristis > Pristis pectinata. The sequence continues at coordinate 27,054,906 of NC_067418.1, forward strand.
GTGAACCCGATGGGTTTTTAATGGTTATCATTACTAAGACTAGTTCTTTTTCCCCAAATTCCAAATTACTAACTGAATTCAAATTCCACTGCTGCTATGGTGGGATTTGAACTTGGACTTCTGGATCATTAGTCCAGCTCTTGTGATTCTGAGTCTGGCAACTAAACCACTGCACCACCATATAACCATGCGAACTAAAATCACCCAAATCATCTCTGTCCAACATAGAAGAGGAATAAATAGCTCCAACAGAACATGTGTTCACATCCTACACAGTACATGTCAATATTCATTGTATTCAAACTTCATAACAGCAGCTCTTATGTTGTCCAATAGATATCAATTTCTTCTTGTAGCAAAACATTAAACACTAAAACATAAAGTGAATTATAGCATTACTTTCCTAATATGAGAAATCATCAGTATACATTCTCTCCCATGGAGCTGCTCACCTTAATACACTGCGACTTTTTTTTGTTTTAGCAGATTCACTATCTCATCAGTTTTGTTTTATCTGCAAACTCCTGTTTCAGTGCATCTCATGTTTTGTGGTGATCATTTCGTTCGCATTTTCCAGTCATCTCTGCTACTCTTTTTTGATGTTTCTGCTCATGTTTTCTTGATGCACCACCGTTGATATTGTTCCTGTGGCTCTGCTCTAGTGGGTATTATTGCACACCTATTCTTTTTTCATTTCTGTTCCCAGTTTCCTTTAAAATATCTTTTGCTTTCAACTCCTGCTCATCCCTTGAGCTCTTTCCCATCCCTCTTAAGCTTTTGCTTTTCCCTCACCATCCCCATGAGTACTTCAAGCACTTTAAATAACCGAGTTTCTAGTTCCTGACTGGACCTGCAAATGTCAACTCACTTACAGAGAATGAACAAATAACTGCTGATTGTTTTTAGAGAGGAAAGGCAGCCAATAGTGGTCAAGAATGGGGCTGCACAATAAAGAGAGCTACTAAATTAGCACTTGGCCTGCAGACAGCCAAATGAAGAGAAAGAGCTGAAAAGAGGAAGGAAGTATAGTTGTCAACTGCTTAAGTCATCAGAAACTTGTACTGGATAGTTGGGTTGGGTCAGCATTGAAAATGCTTCCTTGACAGAGTGTAGGATTGTGTAACTGCAACAGATGCAGAGTGGGGTTATGATCCAGAAAAGAACTGGACTGCAGTTGATGAAGCTTGCAATTAATGATCTTTGTGAACTTGACAACTACAAACAGCAAAGATATGGCATGAAAATTAATCCTTACCTTGGATCCATTCTTGTTTCTTTTTTTTGTCAGATGCACTGATCTCAAAATTCCTGTCAGAGCATTTTATCAGCAAGAGACATTTCCTTCCATCTTTGTCTGGTAGGGACTGCAGTAGAAATAATATACACTTTCACTTAGTATTTGGTCTTCAGACAAATTTGCATTCATTTTGGCATCATCCCATGCTAATTCCAAAACAGACCACAACCTCTGGTATTTTACAGGCAGTCCCCAGGTTATGTAAGGGTTCTGTACCTGAGAACTCTCGGTGAGCTGATTTTTCCGTAAGTCAGAAACAAATTGCTCTACATGCACTTGCTATAGTTTTTTCAATTCATTGAATAATCACCCTAATACTACCCATAATTAAACTAATGGAAGACATACTGCATCCAGTTATTAATGAACACCACAAAGCATTTTATTCTTATTACTAGCTTTAAAAATTCATGGGAAAATTTGCAAAAAGTCAAATTTCCATAAGCAGGTCATTCATAACCTGGGACCCCCTATCATTTACTGACAACAAACACCATATTATTAACTTACCTGAGAGGTTCATATTATCAGGAATGAGCCCACAAAAAAAACATTAAATCCAATAGATTTAAACTAACATTTGGGGCTTTGGAATCAGTATAAAGTTATGAGTCACATACAAAAAGCTGGTAGTAGATCAAGCAGTCTCCTGAGAAATACCAGTGGACTTTATTTATGACCTGCTGCCTTATTGGTGGAGATGCGGGGAAGACACTGATCCCACGAAAAGCATCTGGCCCAGACGGCATACCAAGCCGAGTGCCAAAGATCTGTGCAGACCAACTGGCTGGAGTATTCGAGGACGTCTTCAACCTCTCACTTCAGTGGTCTGAGGCTCCCACCTGCTTCACAGGGGCATCTATAGTACCGGTGCCCAAGAAGAGCACGGTGACCTACTCGATGACTACCAGCCAGGAGCACTTATGTCCACTGTTATGAAGTGTTTATAGAGGTTGGTTAGGACGCGAATCAACAGCCTCAGAAATGGCCTGGACCCCCTTCAATTTGCCTATCGTCATGATAGGTCAACAGCAGTTGCTATTGTACTAGTGGTCCACTCTGTTCTGGACCATCTGGCCAACAGGAACTCATATGTCAGACTGCTGTTCTTTGATTACAGGTCAACTTTCAACACTATCATCCCCTCCAAACCTATCACCAAGCTCCAAGACCTGCGCCCCTGTACCTCCCTTTGCAACTGGATCCTCGACTTCCTCATCGGCAGACCTCAATTAGTATGGATCAGTAACAACATCTCCTTGCTGACCATCAACGCAGGTGCAACTCAAGGCTGCGTGCTTAGCCCCTTATTCTTGCTCTACATCCATGACTGTGTGGCTAAGCACTGCTGCAATATCTACAAGTTTGTCAATGATACCACCGTCGCTGGGTGGTGATGAGTCAGTGTACAGGAGTGAGATAAAGTATTTAGTTGAGTGACGCCACAATAACAACCTCATGCTCAATGTCAATAAAACCAAGGAGTTAATCATTGACTTCAGGTCGGGGAAGTTGGGAGACCATGTGTCAGTTCTCACTGGTGGGTCAGAGGTGGAGAGAGTAAGCAGCTTCAAATTCTTGGGTGTTAACATCTTGGATGACCTGTCCAGGGCCCAGCACATAGATGCAACTACAAAGAAGGCATGCCAATGCCTCTGCTTCCTTAGAAGCTTAAGGAGATTTGGCAGGTCACCAGATACTCTAACAAACGTCCACAGATGCACTATTGAAAGTATCCTGATTGGTTGCATCATGACCTGGTACAGCAATTCCAACACACAGGAACACACGAGGTTGCTGAGAGTAGTGAACGTAGCCCGGTCCATCACGGGCATAGCCCTCCCCACCAATAACAGCATCTACAGGAGGTGTTGCCTCAAAAAGGCGGCATCTACCATCATGCATCCCCACTTTCTGGGTCTTGCTACCGTCAGGCAGGAGGTACAGAAGCCTCAAGTCCCACACCACCAGGTTCAGGAACAGCTACTTTCCTGGACCCATCAGGTTCTTGAACTGACCTCCACAACCCTAATCCTACCTCAGCAACAGAACACTACAGACCACCTCTTGCACTACCATGGATTTGTCTCTGATTGTCTTGTTTTTCCAGAGTCCTTTTTTCCCTCTTCCACTGTCTTGCATAATTCATGTATAATTTATATTCTGTGTGTTGTCTGTACCTACTTGCCTGTGATGCTCTTGCAAGTTTTTCATTGTACCCATACCTCACTGTACTTGTGCACATGACAATAAACTCAACTTGACTTGACAACGGAAACCTACATTTAGATGTGTAATTCCCAACCCTGTGATTTCAGACTGCTTCGACAAGAAGAAATTATTTTTTGATGTATAGTCAACTTTTAAAGGCTTAAAGATGAAAAGTCTCATTGAAGTGTGTGTGATCGTACTTTTATACTGTCTTGTTTAACTATTGACAGCAGGTCTTATTTTGTTTCTGAACCGATTTAAAATAAATCAATGTTTTGTGAGTTTTATATAGGTGAATGCGGTTTGGCAACTTTTAAATTCCTTTTGATTTACACAAAGAGAGAGGGAGAGAGGGTGTTCAGTGTTTGCTGAGTCTCAACTGTGCGTAAGTCCAAGGAGCAGTATGTGACTAAAGGAAAGATTCTGTGTAATTTAACCTGAAATAAAGTTGCAGGACCTCTTCTGTTTTCAGAGGAAATGTCTCTTTAAGACGTTTTGTGAATGTTAATGCTATGTGAACCTCCACCTACTTCTCTTTTTCTTTGTTCTTGGTAATAAGTTGTTAAAGGTTAATTTCCACAGTGAACTAAAACAATTTAACAGCTTTATAGTTATTTGCAAAGGTTCCCAAAGAAAGAAGGCAACAAGCATGGATTTTGTTTTCCCTATATAGTATATGTTATTTTATTGTCTTTTCTTTTTCCAATGTTTGTTATCTGAACTATTAGCGGAGGAAGTAAGGGGCTCAATTTCACAATGGTCATGTGAAATTCTGGTTAATGTTGCGAAAAATGTGAGAATCTCTAATTCCAGATACAAAATTCCTACATATTAAAACTGGCAATTTGGAATTGGTATTTTTGTTAATACCTTGGAACAATTGGGGAGGGTGGGGAATCACAAATGTTGTCTTCCTTCACAAGAATTTTATTTCAAAACTATAGTTCTGATCTCCCGCATGATTTTTGCCTTTCTGATAATCTGGTCCTGCAGTTCTTTTCAAAAGCTTGTTTGTTTTGATTCAGTTACAGTCAAGAATGGCTGTTGAATGAAAAGCTGTAAATGAGTGGCTCTGCATAGTATTGGTTGGCACATTTACCAAAAGCATAGCGTCAGTTGGTTACTAAGTTTTTCTCAAGTAGTGTAATCAGCATCATGGGCTGGTTAGCGATGGAATAAAATAAGAAGTAACATCGGAAGCTGTAAGAGAATTATTAGAGTTACTAAGGGTCACAAGTTTTATGTTAAACTGCCTGTTCCACTCTGATCTGGAGTTAAAGACTTGAACCTCTCCAAAAATTGATCATAGGGATATTATACACATGCAAAAAAGGAACAGTGTAAGTCGTGTAAACACATGGCCTGCTTAACAAAACAGAAAACATTACATGATGGCACAGCCACATCTCCTTTTGTGTTTTACCGATAAAGTGGATGTTGGGTATTGAAGGGAAGTGATCTACAAGTCTGAATGCACAGTCTTCAGAATTGTTGAGCACATGAATAGAACAATAAAAGAAATATTTAATAAAATATTAGTTGAACAGAAGAAAAAAATAGGATGAGGTATAGCCACAGTGCGAAAGAAGTATCTCCAGTACAAGGGAATAGTCATGATTTATGGAAGGACACTCATGAAAACACCAGTATACTTGTTTGTACCTACTCTGACCAAAAAACAGGAAAATGAAATATGTTGGGATAAACTGATAGATTTGCAGGGGAACCAAAAAGTCAGGAGGAAATTTATAAATATGATACAGAAAATATTGGCAGAAAACATCAAGCCAATAGAATGAACTTAGAGCTACACAAACCCCAAGAACAGGACATAGGAGATCAGCTGATGTGAGAAAGTATGAGAGGTAGAAGTGTTTGAACCACTGTACAAGGGACATTATGGAACAGCTCACCCAATGTTTTATGCTGTACAACTATTGAAAAAGGTAAAATGGTTTCACATCAATCAGTTGAAACTACACAAATCTTAGAAAAAAATCAACAGAGAGTAAAAAAAGACAGCTATGTATTTTGCAAAATGATGGATCCTAAAGGATGATGATTTGCCTATGACGGTACTGCCATCAGTATCAGTTCCCTGCTCCCCAGGAACTGGCAGTTGATATAAATGGAGGAGTCATTTCTATCAAAGAGCCATTTGCAAATTTAATAAATAAATAAGTAGCTAATTTAATTAACCAGATCTGTACAACTCAAATTATGCAAACAGAAACACTAAAGAATGAACTATTTTGCTTTATTCCTGAGGGGATGAATAGAGAGGATGGCAGTGCTTCTCTCGGGAATTGTGCGGAATGAGAAGCTGACTGGTATTTATCAACTGTTACATACCTGGGAAGAGCGACTGACTCAACAGAGTTATATATCACATGTCTTATTAACTACAGTGTCAGCTCTGGGGAAGGGAAAACAGGATGCGAGGGTAATTTAGCTTTGGTACATATATTAGAAGTAAAAGTGGTACATGTAATAGAGGTAAAAGAGTAGACAGATCTGTATAAAGTGTAATTGTGAATCATCCAGGGATAGCCACTAGTGCACAATACCAAAAGCATAAAATGCCACAGATATAACATTGTCCCCACCTACACTGGAAAACCTCATAGGAAAATTGGACATAGAACGTGTGGCTCTACGAAACTGTACAAAATCAACCATTCTGTAGGCAGTATGTTGTTGGCTGAATTGGAATAAACAAGATGAAGGCAGATATTATTGAGCACAGTACATGCAGGAACAGGAAAACAGGGATAAGTAGGCATGAAGCAAATCATCAGACAATAATATTATGTATTAGTTGAAAGAAGTATCAAAGAAAATACCCAAACTAAACCAACAAAGTTCTTTACAATGGCCTAAATAGGTGCCAGGACCTAAACCTGGACTGGTATTGATCCCAACAAATCAGATATTATGTTAAGATGCACTTTATAAACAACTCCAAGCACTATAACTTTGACTGGGGTAAAGTGGCCAAGCTGCTGTTAAAGACACACTCAAAGGGTTACAGGCAAAAAAGCGGTTAAATTCTTTTGGGGAAGTTAAAGATTTAAAAAGTTAGTCTGAAGAAGAGGAAAAATGATATATGTCACTTAATAGTGGTTGTGAACATAGCCCAGAAGGGAAGAGAAAGAGAAGAAGTTTGATTCTTAAATTAAAGAATGTAAAAAAAATTAAAGGTATCATACAGTAAAGCAATAGATTAACACAGTATCAACTATATCAACTCTTTATTTCACAAAGCTTACCAATTTTATTTTAGATATAACTAGGAAGATACATCAACTTATAAAAGGTCAAAATACCAATTCACGTAGCCCAGAATGATATGTGAGTAATGTGCAGTAATTGGCTGATAGAACAAACTTGCCACAATTTACAGAGAATGGAGATCTATCTCAGTGAATTAGTGATCAATATCTAACACAATTGACAGAATATGAAATATCACCTGATGTAAGGTTATGTAAATTAAGAAGGATAATTAAAGCTCAAATAGCGAATTAAACATAGATATGATGATCCTACCAATGATACAAGATTAATTGTAGTATTGGGATTTCTTTTATTATTCCAAACCACTGTTGATATTCCCTCTGTGTAAAATGTTCAGTATGGTAAATGGAACCTAAATAATAACCACAGATGGTTTCCTACAGACCTGGTCGGATGTCAGTAAGCAAGGAAAACAGTAATCTGCATTTCTAGCCTACATGACCACAAAGGATGTGTGTGTGGATTCTCTGGAAAAAGAGCAAATTGTACTGTATATCAGGGAGATATGCAAATGTTAATTTGATTTACTAGGGAAATATATGAGCCCTGCAATTGTAAAATCTTTTACTTGTGGAAATAATCTGACATATCCAGTTATACACCCAACATTTTGTATCAGGTAGTGTTAATTGGACATAAAATCTTACAATCACTTAAAAATCAAAATAATTGCCCTATTTAAAGCCAAAAAAGTATTCCACAATTCGGATATAATGCTAAATTGCTTGAATCTGACTGACGTAACTAAACTACAGCATGATCTTGATGTCACACAGTATATTTTATGGGAATTAATATAATGGCAGAACTGAAATGGGCAACCCATACTAAACATCAGAAGTACTCCCAGCAGCATCAAGTATGGCATTGGGGGATGATAAATCCTCAATTAAGAATTGTGTCTTTGGTTAATTGGACCACAACCTATGAAATGACCATGAAAAAAGAAGAAACAACAAAAGTTTAGGCATGAGGTCTGGCTCAACATGAAGAGGAGAAATTGGTCTAAAATTGACTGATTCCCTGAGATCAGGACAACAGTCACTTAGGCATGGACTCCTGCACCCCAAAACCTTCAGCAAGTGTGCTTAACTCATCATAAACCAACATGGGCCGACATTTGCCAAAAAATTCAGTCCTAGCATGCCAAGAGCAACTAAGGGGTTCTGTGCTGAACTTTCCAAACAAACTGTAAGTAGAGAGAAAATTCTGAAGAAACTGTTTTTACAAGCACAAGAACCTTCTCTGGGCCCTGCAGTGTGACTGTCACCAAAGATTTGCAAGTCAACACTTGAGTTCCAAGATAACAAGTATATTTCACTGTTCTGTCCCCAGCAAGCTTTGGGAATTTGGTAAAATTCCAAATCATCACCAGAGTAAAACCCTTCATCAATTTTTTGATGTGTCAATTAAAAATTGAGTATGATTTTTGCATTTAAGAGCTTGCAGACAGGACTAATTCCTAGAATTGATTCTAAGTGATTGCCAGAGTGATTTATGTCCAAAATCATCTATAATTAAAGTGTGAGTCATATTTGGAAGTTGAAGAAAACAGGGAGGCTGTGGAAATAGTTGATCATCTGTACAGAGTCAGAGGAAGTGCATGTGAATGACGTCATAGGTAGAGTTCAGTGCTAAAGCCATGCATAGGACTGAATAGTTTGTAGTATTTGTATCCAAAAGTCTTCATTAATTTTCCATAACATCCTGTATAATATTTGTGGTAGTTTGCTCAGTCTTCATAAACTTTTATAAATGTTCTCACTGGACCTGCTCCGAAAGCTTCTCCTAGTTTTACCCCACACTCATGATTTGGGCTGAACTCAGAGAGCAAGTATAAGAGATAGTTCATTTGGAAAACCATACATACATGTTACTCTGTTATTATACAAAGTACAGATAAATAACTTAGAGCATTTTAACAGCAGCCTCAAACCACAGTGCTCAATTTGGGAAAATATCTTTTGTGTAGAAAATGTAACAGCATAATTAGATCCCCAAGAAAACTTGCTTCTCTTAGTTCAAGGTATCTCACTGGTATCCAGAAGTCATTAAAGTTACAAGGAACTAAAGAAGCCAATCTTTTCAGCTGAGTAAGTGCAGTGTGAAGAAGTTTCTGAGTTGAGCGGTTGCATTCAGGCTAAAATTCAGAGGTTTGAGCATGTACCCAAATTTCCATTCAGGGAATGTTGCACTATCCAAAGCACAGTCTTTTGGATCCATTAAATCTGTTCTTTCAGGTGGACTTAAAAGATTTCATGCCTCTATTCTGAACAGAAGGGTTCCTTCCCTCATCAACATCAATAAACAGATCAGGTTATTTATCTCCTTGCGTGACGTCACTCGGCAGCGCGCGGGCCATTTAAATAGCAGACCAACATATCTAGCGGGCAGCGTCGGAGCAGGCAGCGGAGTGAGAGGGAGCAGAGTGGGTTAGGCTTTGGCTCAATGGGCTTCGGCGAGAGCGGGAAAGAGGGCGAGACTAATAGAGAGGGGGTAAGTTATTAGTTTATTTGTTGAACTCAGTGGTATTCAGCAAGATGCATCTAGGGCTGGTCTTATGTTTGGAGTGTCAGATGTGGGGACCCTGGGAGACTACCAGACTCCCCGATAACTACATCTGCGCAAAGTGCACCGAGATGCGGCTCCTCAAGGAACGGATTGAGAGTCTGGAGCTGCAGCTCGATGACCTTCGGTTGGTTAGGGAGAGCGAGCAGGAAATAGATGGGAGTTATAAAGAGTTTGTAGACAGCACCTCTGTGGCAGTCCCCCTCAAAAACCGATATCTCATTTTAGATTCGGTTGGAGAGGATGACCTGATAGAGGAAGCCTCAGCAACCGGGACCTTGGCACCGTGCCTGGTACTGTGGTCCAGCGGAGGAAGCGAAATGCAGTGGTTATTGGGGATTCTATAGTAAGGGGCATGGATAGCAGATTCTGCGATAGCGACAATGAGTCTCGGATGGTGTGTTGCCTCCCTGGTGCCAGGGTATGGGATATCACGGACCGGGTCCAGAATATTCTGAGGGGAGAGGGTGAGCAGCCAAAAGTCTTGGTACATGTAGGTACCAATGACATAGGTAGAAAAAGAGAAGAGGTCCTGAAGGAGGAATACAAGGCATTGGGGAGAAGGTTGAGAAGTAGGACCTCAAGGGTAGTAATCTCAGGATTACTACCTGTGCCACGTGTCAATGATAGGAAGAATAGAAAGCTCTGGCAGATGAATGCGTGGCTGAGTGACTGGTGCAGGGGGCAGGGCTTCAGATTTTGGATAATTGGGACATTTTTTGGGGAGGCATGACCTATTCGCTAAGGATGGGTTGCATCTAAACTCCAGAGGTTCCAATATCTTGGCAGGAATGTTTGATTTAGTTGTAGGGGAGGGTTTAAACTGATCTGGCAGGGGGATGGAAACCAGGATGTAAGGTTACAAGATGCTAAGGTAAAGGAGGGAGTTTATAGAAACAAGTCCAATGAAGATGGCAAGAAGGACAGGCAAGTGAGAAGTCAGGATAATTTGCTGAATAATAGAAGTACAACAAGTCAGGACGTTAGGATACAGAATGTTAGGATAGGGGATGAGGTATATAGGGAACATGTCTAAGGTAGTATGTAGATGAGATGGTAAGAAGGATAGACAGGTGGAAAGCCAGGATAATCTGCTGAACAACAGAAGTACAACAAAATTAATAGCAGATACCGGACTAAACGTACTGTATTTAAATGCACGTAGCATTAGGAATAAAGTAGATGACCTAGTGGCACAACTACAGGTTAATAAATACGACATTGTGGCAATCAACCGAGTCATGGCTTTATGATGGATGTGATTGGGAACTGAATGTCCAGGGGTACACAGTGTATAGGAAGGATAGGCGGGTAGGCAGAGGGGGAGGTGTGGCCATGATGGTTAGTAGTGATATAAAATCGATAGAAAGGAAGGATATTGGGTCAGAGGAGGTGGAATCCTTGTGGGTGGAGCTAAGGAATAGCAAGGGTAAAAGGCCAATAGTAGCAGTCATATATAGGCCCCCTAATAGCAGTCAGCAAGTGGACGATAAGTTGCAGTTTGAGATAGAAAAAAGCATGCCAGAGTGACAATGTGAAGATAATTATGGGGATTTTAACATGAAGGTGGACTGGGAAATCCAGAATGGCGGTAGTACTCAGGAGAAGGAGTTTGTGGAATGTCTAAGGGACGTTTTTCTAGAGCAACTTGTTGAAGAGCCCACCAGGGGATCGGCTGTTTTGGATTGGGTGCTGTGTAATGAACCGGAGGTGATTAGGGAACTAAAGGTAAAGGAACCACTGGGAACCAGTGATCACAATATGATTGAGTTCAGTTTCAAGTTTGAGAATGGGAAACTGACAAACTGGTGTATCGATATTTCAGTGGAACAAAGGAAATTACAATGGTATGAGAGAGGAGTTGGCCCTAATTGATTGGAAGAGTAAGCTGGCTGGAGGGACGGCAGAGGAGAAATGGAAGGAATTTCTACAGGAAATAAGGAAATTGCAGGATAGATATATTCCAAGAAAAAAGGTTTTTAATGGAAAAAAGGCACAAAAGTGGATAATGAGAGAGGTGAAGGCTAAAATAAAAGCAAAAGGGGCGGCGTACAAAGAAGCAAAAATTAGTGGGAAAACAGAAGACTGGGAAGCTTTTAAAAACCTGCAGAGAGAAACTAAGAAGGTCATTAGGAAAGAAAAGATGAATTATGAAAGGAAGTTGGTGGATAACATTCGAAAGGATACTAAGAGTTTTTTTAAATACATAAGGTGTAAAAGAGAGACACGGGTTGATATAGGACCAATTGATAACAGTGCAGGAGCTATTATAATGGACGATAGAGAGATGGCAGAGGAATTGAATTAATATTTTGCATCAGTCTTCACCGTGGAGGACATCAGCAATGTGCCGGTTAGTCAGGAGTCTCATGAAATGGAATTGAGTTCAGTTAAGATTACAAGGGAGAAGGTGCTAGGAAAACTAAATGGACTAAAGACTGATAAGTCTCCCGGACCGGATGAGGTGCATCCCCGGGTTCTGAAGGAGGTGGCTTTAGAGATAGCGGAGGCATTGGCGATTATTTTCCAGAAATCGATAGATTCCGGCGTGGTTCCGGAGGACTGGAGGGTCGCAAATGTAGTTCCGTTGTATAAGAAAGGTGGGAGGCAGCATAAAGGAAATTACAGACCTATTAGTCTGACGTCAGTGGTGGGAAAGTTATTGGAATCTATCCTCAAAGATGGGGTTACGGAATACCTAGAGGCGCAGGGTCCTAGCCAACATGGTTTTGTGAAGGGAAGATCCTGCCTGACCAACCTATTGGAGTTTTTTGAAGAAATCACAGGTAAGGTGGATAAGGGAGAGGCGGTGGATGTTGTGTATTTAGACTTTCAAAAGGCCTTTGATAAGGTGCCTCACAAGAGACTGATTAATAAGATGAGAGGTCATGGACTTACGGGTAGGATAACAGAATGGGTGGAGCATTGGCTGGTTGACAGGAAGCAAAGAGTGGAAATAAAAGGATCTCATTCTGGTTGGTTACCGGTTACTAGTGGTGTGCCGCAGGGGGTCGGTGTTGGGACCACTCCTTTTTACCTTGTACATTAATGATTTGGATGATGGAATAAATGGTTTCGTGGCTAAGTTTGCAGATGACACCAAGATAGGGGGAGGAGTAGGGAGTATTGAAGAGATAGGAAGGTTGCAGAGGGACCTAGACAGTTTAGGAGAATGGCAAGGAAATGGCAGATGAGATTCAATGTAGGGAAATGTGCAGTTGTACACTTTGGAAGCAGAAATAAGCGGGCAGATTATTATCTAGGAGGAGAGAAAATCCAAAGCACGGAAGTACAAAGGGACTTGGGGGTACTCGTGCAGGATACCTTAAAGGTTAACCACCAGGTCGGATTGGTGGTAAAGAAAGCGAATGCTATGTTGGCATTCATTTCGAGAGGTATAGTGTATAAAAGTAAGGAAGTGTTAATGAGGCTCTACGGGGCACTAGTGAGGCCTCATTTGGAATATTGTGCGCCGTTTTCGGCCCCACATTTTAGGAAGGATGTGTTGACGTTGGAGAGGGTTCAGAGGAGATTTACGAGGATGATTCCAGGAATGAAAGGGCTTATGTATGAGGAGCGTTTGTCGGCTCCTGGACTGTACTTGCTGAAGTACAGAAGAATGAGAGGGGACCTCATAGCGACATTTAAAATATTGATAGGAAAGGACAGAGTAAATGTGGCTAAGCTGTTTCCCTTGGTGGGTGAGTCCAGGACCAGAGGGCACAATCTTAGAATTAGAGGGTACAGTTTCAAAACAGAGATGAGGAAAAATTTCTTTAGCCAGAGGGTGGTGAATTTGTGGAACTCCTTGCCGCGTACAGCAGTGGAAGCCAGATCAGTGGGGGCGTTCAAGGAGGAGATAGATAGATATCTAAATAGTCAGGATATCAAGGGATATGGGGATAAGGCCGGTAATTGGGATTAGAATAGTTTTTTTTTTCTTCTTCTTCTTCCCCCATTCCCCATTTCTCATTTCTATTTCCCTTTCCTTGGAGCAGACTCGATGGGCCGAATGGCCTGCTTCTGCTCCCTTGTCTTGTGATCTTGCCACCTGAGGGACATTGCTATGCTCAAAATTGCTGCTACATTTCTTTACAACACTTCCAAAAATACTTCGTTGTCTACAAAGGAAGATGTAAAGTCCCAAGGTTATAAGAAATACTAAAGGAGGACAAGTACTTTTTTCATACCATGTAACAACTCAAGACTGAGAACTGAGATTTAAAAAAAACATTACAGTACAGAAAGATAACACAAGTGTGAGGTCAATTAAATCAGAATGAAGTGAAAACAACTGAAGAGAGGGAATATTAAGAATGATTTCAAATATATTATACTATATAACTCTCTTTTGTAACTCATTATGCTTTGCACAAACAAAATGCCTTTATCTTTTTCAACCATGTCGCTCTCGATTGACAAGTGATTCAACAAGTGTGCTTTTGCTGTATGACGTTCCATTACATTCATTTAGACAATTAAAAGCACTTACGCACCTACTGATGGATATCAAAAAGCTTGAATCATCAATGAGAGAGAAACAGTTTCAGATCAATGAACTTTCAATGAAAGGTCATTGGCTTGAAACATTAACTATGTTTCTCTCATCACAGATGTTTCCTGACATACTGAGTACTTTAAATATTTTCTTACTTCAGTACTTTGCTTTGGAATCGCTCATTCACTATTTGTTACAAAACTTTGATAAGATTTGAAGCCAACATAAGAACGCAAAGCTGGGCACAAGGTGACAGTCACTACAATGAACAGATCAAAGTATACTTAATAACTAGGAATCATGCAAGTTGTTAACAGTTATTATCTTTTTGATAAGCTTATTTTAGCAACTGTAAGAGAAAATAAACAAGTATAAGAAAAAGTGAGAAAGAGACATCTGGGGCACAATGGCAATGTGTGGAGAAGAGTCTGGGGATTTGAATTAACAAGTCAGATTTGAATTCAAATTCAAATCCCACCATGGACAGATGGAGATTTGGATTTGTCCAGTATTGTAAAAGGGACTTTGAAACCATTTGATCCTCACAAAAACTGATTTGTTAATGCTCTTTAAGGAAAGAAGATTGCCTGGAGTAACTACCTTTTTAAAATGATATAACAAGAGACATATCATTTGAAAAAGTAGTTCATGGGTGGGTGGTGCAATTAAAGCCGGCACATTGAGGGGTGAAGACTCACATCACATGGCAGGACTGGTACTCTGACATACAAAAAGCACTTGCAGCTCATTCATTGGCAAACATATTTGTGCCATGACATTCGTTGTGGATGTTTTCTGTTTAATTAAGTGGAACAACATGATAGAATGGAAAAGCAACTTCCATCAAAATAACTCCTCGTTCTTAATTATTAAGGTGAAAGCTGGATATCAGAAAAATTAATGTTAAAACAGTTGGCATAAGACCTTTCAACTCTGATGAAAATTCATTAATTTGAATCTGTTTTCCTCTCCAGAGATGCCGTCTAACATACAATAATAACAAATATTATTGGTTTTGATTTGCAAAGTTTTGCCTTGCTAAAAATAACATAATACCACTAATTATAATTGCTGTAGCTCTGAGTATTTCAAATGTTTATTCTCCTACTTTGAATCTCTCAGTTTGATAAATATATTGGACATTAAAAAGTATTTGGTAACAGAATAGTTAACTTGAAAATCTAAAAGTAAACTTCAAATTTTACCTCAGTAGCACTTCACAGAAGAAAATTATGAGGGTGGTTTTATTGTCACTTAACCAGCTTAAAACAGTTACCTCCACATAGCATTTAGAATTCAGTGAAATCTCCCCCTTCTTCTCCACCAGATCTTCACCAACATAATACGAAATTAAATCAGGCTTCAGCATAAACCAGCGCTCATTCCAGTTCTTTCTTTTATGTCCTTTTTTCCACATGTACCCCTATGTAGAAGATAAACATACAGCATTAATTTGAGTAACATACAAGAAAGTTAACAATGAAAGCTCATGGCACTGAAGGGAAATTATTGACCTGGTTAGGAGAGTGGTAGAAGGCAGAATATTGGTATGAAATACAGTAAAACTCTGATAATCCTCTGCTCAACTGCTCAGAAATGCCGATAATTCAGCATCTACATCACAGGTGATGTTTCCTGCACTCCCTTGAGACGCACTGGGGCCCTAGTTCCCATGCACCCTTTAAACCTACTGGATTCATTGGAAAATTTATTAAGCTGTGCAGCATGTTGGGGGAAAAAAAAGTGATTTAAAAGTGCATTGGGGTATTAATAGGAAAGCAATACAACAGTCCAGAAAACCTGCCAGTCCAGCACCAACAAAGTCTCTAGGGTGCTGGATTATCAGAATTTCACTACAACTAGTGACATTCCATCAGGAGCCGTACTTGTGTTAGGTTACCATATTCATGACAACTTAGATGTATCCAAATTTGGGAAAGATTATTGGTACGGAAAGTAAGAAAGACAGGTTTATAACATTAACAAGTCAGCCATAGATTAAGTGAGTGCAGAAAACTGAGCAAGATGGATTTCAATATAGGTAAATAAATATGTGGTCACCTCCTTTGGATTATAAAAGGATGGATCTAATTTTCTTGCAAAAAACTGATGAAAAGATACCAATAAGGCAAAGCCAAAGAGAATTATGGACCCTGTACACAGGTTATTAAAATGCAGTAGCCAGGTACACAAAAATTAACAAAATGACTGATGAAGTTTTAGTATCTCTATCTGATAGGTGAAAAGGGTAGATTGGTATAATACCGACACAAAATACTTGGATCACAGCTGGGTTACTGTGCACAGCACCAGGTGCTCCACCTGCATAAGGGTCCATTGGCCATGGAAGGTGTAGAATGCAGCATGCTTTTGCCAGAACATTATTATTGCTCCAAAGGCTCTTATAAGGAGAGAGTAAAATAGGCTTGTATTCAATGAAATACAGAAGGTTGAGCTGACTAGTTTGATAAGATTATGAGTTTGACAGGAATTGATAGGACAGATAGGAATTACACCTGACTGACTCCTTTGGGTACATCCTGTTCCATCAACAGGACAGACCCACCATAGGTGGCAGTACAGAAGTATACAGGCATGAGGGAGAGGCCTGGGGATCTTCAACGTTGACTCCAGACCCCATGAAATTTCATGGTATCACATCAAACCATCAGTAGCTGAGTTCTAGACAGTCAGTCATAGTATCATACAGCATAGTAACAAGACCTTTGCCCCCTTTGAGCCCTTGCTGACTATCTAATAGTCCTACATCAATCCCAATTTATTCCCCCCATATTTTCATCAACTCCCCCCAGATTCTACCACTCACCTACATACTAGAGGCAATTTAGAGTGGCCAGTTAACCCACCAACCTGCATATCTTTGGGATGTGGGAAGAAACCAGAACAACTGGAGGAAATCCACACAGTCACTGGGAGATGAAGATTGAATTTGGGTTGCTGGATCTGGGAGAAAGCATCTCAACTAGCTCCACCACTCAACAAGATCCTGGTTGGCCTTCGCCTTCAACACAATTTTCCTGCCCTATCAGAAAATCCCTTGATTCCTCTTGTTTCCAACTGCTTTGAATGCAATCAACGACTGAACTTCTATAGTCCTCCAGGGAAAAGAATTCCAAAGATTCACCACCCTCTGAGTGAAAAAGAAATGGCCTAGCACTAACTATGAGACTGTGACACCCCCTATGCCAGGGGAAACATCCTCTCCACACATTCCTAAACAGTTGAGCTCTATTACATAAGCTGTATGTCTAATGAGGTCACTTCTTATTCTTCTGAATTCTAGAAAATAGAAATCCAGTCTCCTCAATCGGTCCTCATATTATTGAACTATTATGTCAGGAATGAGTCTGGTGAACCTTCAACTGTACTCCCTCTTATAGCAAGAATATCCTTCATCAGATAAGGAGACTAAAAATTTTTCACAATACACCCCAATGCAGTGGGTGTCAATAAGCTCAGTCTACTTTTAGTAAGATATTTTGTACACAAATCCATTTGCAATAAAGGCCAGCACACTGTTTGCCTTCTTAATTGCCTGCTGCCCCTGCACATTATCTTTCAATGACTTGTGTACAAGAAGACTCAGGTTTCTTTAAATATCGATGTTTCCCTATCTTCCACCAATTAAAAAATACACAGCAATTCACAATCATATTCAGCCACAAATACTGTGTGGAATATCCACCTCAGCTCCCTCCTAAGATCCCCCAGTCTCCAATTAATTCAATTCACTCCAGACCTCATCACAACCTTGGACAAGAGTTGAATGTCAGAGACAAGGTGAGAGTGACGGCCCTTAAGATCAAGGCAGGGTTTGACCAAGAGTGGCATCAAGGTGCCCTAATAAAACTGAAGTTATTGAGTTTCAATGATTGAAATCATACCTTGCACAAAGGAAGATCATTGTGATGGTTGAAGGACAGTCATCCCTGCACTACTGCAAGAGATCCTCAGAGCAGTGTCCTAGGCCCAAACATCTATAGGTGCTTCATCAATGACCTTCCTTCATAACATCAGCTGTAGGGTTGTTCACTGATGAATGCAGCATGTTCAACCCCATTCCTAACTTCTCAGTCAATGAAGCAGTCCATGCCTGCATGCAGCCAGACCTAGACAAGTGGCAAGTAAAAACAGCACCACAGAAGTGCCAGGCAAAGAGCACCTCCAACAAGAGAGAGTCTAACCACCTACCCTTAACATTCAATTACATTACAATTGTTGAATACCCCACAATCAACATCCTGGAGGTTACCATTGAGCAGGAATGCAATTGGACCTGGCACAAAAATACTGCACCTACAAGATCAGTTCAGAGACCAGGTATGAGTGTTTCACCTCCTGATGTCCCAAACCCATTCCGTTATCAACAAGGGACAAGTCAGAAGTGTGATGGAATGCCTTCTTTTGAGTGCTGCTCCAAAAACACTCAAGAAGCACATCACCATTTAGGAAAAAACTGTCCACTCAATCAGTACCCTATCACACTGCCTAAACACTGATTTCCTCCAAGACTGACCCACTGTGGCTGCAGTGTGTACCATCTACAAAATGGCCTTGCAGTTACTTGCCTACCCTGATAGCATCTCCCAAACCCACAATGACAAGGGTAGCAAGCACATCCTCTCCAAGTCACCAGACCATCTTCACTCAGTAATATTTTAGTGTTCCTTCAACATTGCTGGGTCTAGTCTTCGAACATTGTTGATTCTCTCCCAGAAGAACTACAGTGGTTGAAGAAGATGCCCCTCCGCCCCTCCGCCCCTCCACCCCTCCCCCCCCCCCCCCCCACCATATTCTCAAGGCCTATTCAGGTTGAGCAATAAATGCTGTCTTTGCCAATGTGCAGATCCTACAAAATAAATTGAAATACAATTTGCAATGCGTTGACTGCAGTCTAGTTAACAGCACACAAACCATAAAACTTTCAAAAGCTGATCAATAAATTCATATAAAAACCAAAGGCTCTTAAAACAACTTGGGAGTTGTCCTCATTGTTTTAAAGGCTAGGGTAATGGAATAATTTACATTCAATGTTGATACAAGGGACTCCAGGAATCTTTCTGGATCTGAACAGAAAGTGCTAGAAATAATTAGCATGTCAGAAGCACCTATGGATGGCATTGACCATTCGCTGGAACAGTTTCATTTCACGTTTCCAATAATCACACTGTTCTGCTTGAATGCTGTTTTACGAGGATTCGGAGATTACATTTTACAAGTCAGCCTGTCATTCTATGAAGAATCAAAATAGCACAAGTAATTAAACCAGGAATGTGGTGAAACCTGAGCTTATTTTAATTTGCGCAGTGTATCTATTAAAATCAAATTTCCATGTGTGTATGACTAACACACTGCCCAGACAAGTATAGAAGAAATTATTGATTTTCACCCATTATTTCAGCTTTTCACTGTTATCACCTTGAAATGCTGCTATTTGGCTTAGATGCTTCATTTCTCTCTGTAGTCAGTACAGAGAACATTCATTTGTCAGGCGATAATGTGCACTCCAATTATCTTCTTTCAACATCCAAAACATGTGGATTCACCTAAAATCCAGGCTGTATAAGTAACTCTAATGTTCCACAACTAGACAGGGATGAGGTTACATGAACCAAGTGGGGGAAAAAACCAAGTGCAGGATTGTCAGTAAAGTTAAAAATGGCTTGGTTTATATTTCTGAATATAATGTTAATCTCCAATTTACAAGGATTTAAGGTTCAATGTCTGGGGCTCTCAAGAATTCCTTTCCAAGATTTATTGGCAGAGGTCTGGTAATCCGTGTAAATCATCAGCCCATTCATAGTTCAGCAGCTTCACACTGATAGCAGAATGAGATCGAGGTTTAGTGTGCAGTGTGTGCAACTCTGCAGCATGTGAAAGCAGCTATTTTATTCTTAGGCAACATTTTCAAAGCTCCTCTTTTAGTATTAGGGAAATGATGAAGTAATGGGAAAAATCTCATGATCAAGCTTACTTGTAAAATGCTCACAAACAGGGGTAGGCACAAGAACATTAATCAGTGTATCAGTATAAGGGTAAACAGATATTTGATAGATTTTGTTTTAAGTCTACCTTTCATTGCCAAAGCAGATTTACAACCTCGAACCAAGGATGCACCAAAAGCAACAAATAGCCTGAATCAGATCCGGCCATTAACCAGATATCTGCTTCAATTTAAACTGGTAGAGCAATTGTTTCACCAACATTAAAGGTCCTCATGAGGGCATTTAGATTTCAGACAGTTTGTGGTGGAATAGATAATCCAAGTGATCTCTGATGCTCATTCAAATTTTCAGGTTTGATTAACAATGAAATAACCTCCTTAAACCATGTGCCTCCATAAAGACTTCTCTAGTATGACTCAAATTACTTATCACTACAATTGCAAATGATTTATACTGTTCTATAAGTAATAACTCTAGATGCCATGCCCTCTTCTCAATACTGCCATCAGGCAGAAGGTACAGAAGCTTGAAGACCTACACCTCAAGGTTCAACAACAGCTTCTTCCATCAACTGTCATCAGGTTCTTGAACTGACCTGAAAAACTCTAACTCTACCGTGAACTATTTTTCTTTTTCTCTCTTTCAACTTGCACAAGTGTCATTATTTTGTCGTGTAAGGTATGTATAACGTATGTTAATTTATGTTTTCCCTTTTGTTTACACAGTATTACCATTATACATTTTCAAAAGGTCACAGTTCAGAAGATACAAACAAAATATAAACATGAGTAAACATCACTCAGTTCTCATACTGAATAGCAGTTTCACTTTGGATATAGTCAGCAGTTTCATTGCAGTACATTTTGGTCATTAATCTTTTTTTTAATATGTAAAATCTTTCAGAAAGTACCTAACAATGCCCATGCAAAGGCCTTTCTTGAAAAACAACAGATGGCAGAAATTCAGTATTTTGATCCAGGATATAACTAAATTGGAGGCAGTACTGGGTTCAAGCAAAATGATTTTTAAACTATCCTTAAAATCTGTTTTATGCTCAGCATGCTATATGCTGGAGTTTATGGAACAGGTTAGTTATTTTCTTTAAGAATGCACTGACAAAACTGAAGGAAACTAGCAGGGAATTCACCTTCCCACCCCACCCTAATATATTTTGGAGTAGTTTCTATTTTAGAGAGTATACGTTTGATATTTTGTTCCCTCACTGTCCAACCAAGGTTCAAGAGAATACAAATTCAAATTTATATCATTAACTTTACTCCATATTAATGTACACCCTATCAACCAAGCATATTCACATTAGCAGAATGCTGAAATCTAGTTTTTGGTGGCAGATTTCATTCCTGGAATTACATGCATGCAACTGCATGTTTTCTACTGAACGGTAAAACTGATGTTCATATACAGTCAGGAATTTAAAGGGGTCAGAGGGAACATGAGGCGTGCCTCCTAGTTTGGAGTTTCGAGAGGAAATAACAGGGCTTTGCAGGAAGATAGAAAAAGGATTAAGCCATGCCTCTGGTGAGCAGAAAGAGGTCAGACAGTGTAAATATTCCACTGTATAGGACAATGGAAGTCCACGGCTCACTATTTGATTTTCCTGTTGTGTAAATTTGCAGGGAGATCCTGTTGGTTTCATTTCGCAAGTTTCTGGATTTGGATAAAACCACGCAATGTTAATAGTATCATTATCTCCGATTACTGCTCTGTTAAATGATTACCTTATTTATCGCTCAACTCCTTTGAATTCTAGAGAGCATGGAACAAATCTACATACTTGTGATGTCTTATGGGTTGCCTATATTTCTTCAGGGTTTTATTTTAAGTGATTTGGAACCCTTCAGTCTTAAGGTAAATATCTTTCAGGAAATTATACATTCCAGGATGGCAGACAGTCCATCACCTCAGACCGCAGATTTGCTGCTGTCTTCCTTCACTCGTTGCTCTCTTTCCCCTCTCCTGATACGTTCCTTCCCGCTCAATGATAAAAGCATTTTCCTTTTAAACCATTCAAAAATATTAGTATTCCATGATTATTAAAAAGCAATTAAAATCACAAATAAGTAATGATTAATCTTTTTTGAACTGTTACACAGTCCTAATCATATTATAATATTACTTTATATTAGAAGGTTCCATTAGATTTGTTTTTACTGAACACAGCAAGTGCTGGAACTTTCTTTTGTAGATTTCAATTAATAAGCTGGTCAAAATTCTGAACGTTTTATTTGCATTATTATTACATTTCAAAGGTTGTTTTTTTTTCCAGTCACAGGCAAATTTCTTAAGGGCTGGAAACATTCCTTAAGGGTTTAAATGCTCTTCACATCAGTGGATTGTTGCAATTAAAGACACTGCCATGTCTGGCAGTCAAGAATGATTGAAGAGTATGAATCCATCAAGAGCACAACAAAGTCTCTCCTAATGAAAATCAAAAAGCAGCAGTTGCTGGAAATCTGAAATAAAATAAGAAAATGCTGGAGAACCCCCAGCGGGTCAGGTCGCATCAAAGTACTTTTTTTTCATTTTCCTTCTGTCTCCTACCATTCTCTCTCCAAACTCTCGCCTATAACACACACCTCTTGTTTCTCTGACTGCATTCAATTCCTGGCCATCCAAATTCTTTTCCTGGCACCCATACTGAGTGGCCCTTGTACTTATAATATCACCAATGTACTCTCCATTCGAGTCTTCCAGTCCCAACAGCTCTCACCTTACAAACTACATTTGTCTTTGAATTCTTTTTCCTCTCAATATCCTTAGAAACATCGTCATCTACTCCTGCTCAAGTGCTGGAAAATACAAATGGACATTTTGCACAGGTAAAATTTGCCTTGGTTTCTTTCATCCACGATTGAAATGGTGGCTCATATTATCAGCCCAAAAAGCATTGCAAAAAACAACCTTAAATGTAAAAATGTAATCAAAACCATAAAGAGTATAATAAAATTATCTCATTCATTCACAAATATATTTGTGATCAGGAACTTCTGTCAGAATTTTTGTTAGAATCAGGATCAGAATTTTTGTCACAAATTGTTGCCAAATATTAAACAGGCTTTTGGTTTGGAAAAGAGAAAAGGGAGTAAAGTATAAAGAGCCTACAAATACATCATTCATTAAATCTGCCTGAAAATCCTGAACTTTAGTAATATACTTTCAGAACCATGAAAAACACGATGATGCTGGAGGAACTCTGGAGGCCAGGCAGCATCCATGGAGAAAAGCAGGCAGTCAACGTTTTGGGTCAGGACCCTTCTTTAGGACTGAAGGTAGGAAAAGGGGAAGCCCAATATATAGGAGGGAAAAGCAGAGCAGCGATATGTGACAAAAGAGGGGAATCGGGGTGGGCACAAGGTGGTGATAGGTAGATGCAGGTTAGAGATAGTGATAGGCAGGTGCGGGGGAGGAGGGGAGAGCAGATCCACAGGGGATGGGTCAAACGTAATGAGGAAAAAAGGGGAGAAGAGAAAAGAGAGATAGACTAGGAAAGGGAAGAAAATAAGAGGCATGGTTGGAGGGGGTTGTGGGGGGTGGGTGCAGGGGTGTGGGGATTACTTAATGTGGGAGAATTCAATGTTCATGTCGTTAGGCTGCAAGGTTCCAAGACGGAAAATGAGATGCTGTTCCTCCAGTTTGCGCTTGCAATTCTCCTGGCAGTGGAGGAGGCTGAGGGCTGACATATCTGTGATAGTGTGGGAGGGGGAGTTGAAGTGACCAGCAATGGGGAGATGCAGATCGCGGTTACAGATGGAGTGCAGGTGTTCTGCGAAATGGTCACCTAGTCTGCACTTAGTCTCGCCAATGTAGAGGAGGCCATATTTGGAGCACCAAATGCAATAGATGATATTAAGGGAGGTGCAGGTGAATCTCTGTCTCACCTGAAAGGACTGTTTGGGTCCCTGGATGGAGGTGGTGTAGGGGCAGGTGTGGCACCTATGGCAGGTGCAGTGGAAAGTTCCTGGGGTCAGAGCGGGATGGGTGGGGGGAGAGGAGTGAACTAGGGAGTCACAGAGAGTGGTCCCTGCAAAAGGCAGAAAGGAGTGGGAGGGGAGGATATGCTTGGTAATGGAGTCCCGTTGGAGATGGCAGAAGTGGCGGAGAATGATGTGTTGGATACGTAGGCTGGTAGGATGAAATGACAAGGGGGACCCTATCCCTGTTGGGTCTGGGAGGGGTGAGGGGGAGAGCAGAGGTGTGGGAAATGGCAGAGATACGGATGTGAGCTCTCTCGACCACAGTAGGGGGAAACCACGGTTAGAAAAGAAGTTGGACATCTTGGATATCCTGGAGTGGAAAGCCTCATCATGGAAGCAAATGTAGCAGAAGTGGAGAAATTGAGAAAAAGGGATCGTGTCTTTGCAAGAGACAGGGTTGGAGGAGCTGTAATCAATTCCTCTTCAACTGCCCCTCCCACACTATCACAGATATGTCAGTCGTTGGCCTCCTCCACTGCCAGGAGAATTCTGAGTGCAAACTGGAGGAACAGCACCTCATTTTCTGTCTTAGGACCTTGCAGCCTAACGGCATGAACATTGGATTCTCCCACTTTAAGTAATCCCCACAAACCCCCCCCCCCCCCCCATCATGCATTTTCTTTTCTTCCCTTTCCTAGCCTCCCTCTCTTTTTTCTACCCTCTTTTTTTTCTCCTTACCTTTGACCCATCCCCTGGTGGATCTGCTCTCACATCCTCCCCGCACCTGCCCATCACTATCTCTTACCTGCATCTACCTATCACCACCCCGCCTCCCCTCTTTTGTCCACCTATCACTGCTCTGCTTTTCCTTCCTATATATTGGGTTTAAGACATACAGGTTAGGAAGTTGTGGGCATGTATGTTGGTGCCGGAAGTGTGGCGACACTTGCGGGCTGTCCCCAGAACACTACACAAAAGATGCATTTCGCTGTGTTTCAATGTACATGTGTCTAATAAAGATATCTTACTGGTATTGGTTTATTATCGTCACTTGTACCATGGTACAGTGAAAAGCTTGTCTTACAAACCGATCGTACAGGTCAATTCATTACACAGTGCAGTTACATTGAGTTAGTACAAAGTGCATTGATGTAGTACAGGTAAAAACAATAACAGTACAGAGTAAAGTGTCACAGCTACAGAGAAAGTGCAGTGCAATAAGGTGCAAGATCACAACAAGGTAGATCATGAGGTCATAGTCCATCTCATTGTATAAAGGAACCGTTCAATTGTCTTATCACAGTAGGGTAGAAGCTGTCCTTAAGTCTGATGGTATGTGCCCTCAGGCTCCTGTATCTTCTACCCGAAGGAAGAGGAGAGAAGAGAGAATGTCCCGGGTGGGTGAGGTCTTTGATTATGCTGGCTGCTTCACCAAGACAACCAGAGGTAAAGCCAGAGTCCAAGGAGGGGAGGCTGGTGTCCGTGATGCACTGGGCTGTGTCCACAACTCTCTGCAGTTTCTTGCGGTCCTGGGCAGAGCAGTTGCCATACCAAGCCGTGATACATCCAGATAGGATGCTTTCTATGGTGCATCGGTAAAAGTTGGTGAGAGTCAAAGGGGACAAACCAAATCTTATCTTAAGTCCTAAAGAAGGATCCTGACCCGAAACGTTGGACACCTGCTTTTCTCCATGGATGCTGCCTGGCCTGCTGAGTTCCTCCCGCATCATCGTGTTTTTCATCTAGATTCCAGCATCTGCAGTCCTTTGTTTCTCTACTTTCAGAATCAGTTTGAGATATTTGACCATTTTTGTGCATTCTAACTGATTTGCAGAATTCTTTCCATTTATCCACAGATTTAAAGATGTCCTGCCTGAGTTTGTGATGTTTTCAAAGTCCTTTTTCTTTTCAAGAATACTTTGAAGTAAACTCGAGATTGACTTCACAAATCTTTGCTGAGTTTTGCATTTAAATGATCACCAACTTCTTTTCCATGAACTGGCTGAGATAATACTTATGATCAACATGTTTTGTTATAACAGCCATGGTTTCATAGATAGAGTTTTTCTGTAATTTCAACACTAATAATTCAATACAAACCTTACCCTTCTGAAGTATCTTCAAGGGTTTTATGGCCATAAAATAATGCACCAAGGGGCATTCTGCTTGCTTTGTGACATTTATGTTCAAAAAATATTGACAACTTCAACTCACTAATACAGCACTCAATTACTTACATCAGAATTATTAAAACAAGTTAGAACATAGAACAGTACAGCACAGGAACAGGTCCTTTGGCCCATAATGTTGTGCCGAACCAATTAAACTAATAATTAAATGCCTAACTAAACTAATCCCTTCTGCCTGCACAATGTCCATACCTCTCCATTCTCGGCACATCCATGTGCCTATCTAAGAGCCTCTCCATCGCATTTGCCTCCACTACCACCCCTGGCAGTGCCTTCCAGGCACCCACCATTCTATGTGAAAAAAACTTGCCCCGCACATCTCCTTTGAACTTACCCCCTCTCACCTTAAGTGCATGCCCTCCAGTATTAGATATTTTGACCCTAGGAAAAAGATACTGGCTGTCCACTCTATCTCTCTCATAATCTTATAAACTTCTATCAGGTCTCCCCTCAGCTTCTGCCACTTCAGGGAAAACAACCCAGATTTGTCCAACCTCTCCTTATACCATATGCCCTTTAATCCAGGCAGCATCCAGGTAAACATCTTCTGCATCCTTTCCAAAGCCTCCACATCCTTCCTATAATGGGGCGACTAGAATTGAATGCAATACTCTCGATGCAGTCTAACTAGAGTTTTATAAAGCTGCAAAATAACTTCCCAACTCTTGAACTCAATGCCTTGATTAATAAAGGCAAGCATACCATATTCCTTTACTGTATAGTGTGTACTGTACAGTGTACTGTCTCTTTACATTTGATCTTCCAAAATGCAGCACCTCACATTTGGCTGAATTAAACTCCATCTGCCATTTATCTGCAATTGATCTACATCCTGCTGTATCCTTTGGCAATCTTCTACACTATCCACAACACATCAATCTTTGTATCGTCTGCGAAGTTGATGAATGTGGTTGTGGAAATAC
Organism: Pristis pectinata; assembly: GCF_009764475.1. NCBI lineage: Eukaryota > Metazoa > Chordata > Chondrichthyes > Rhinopristiformes > Pristidae > Pristis > Pristis pectinata. The sequence goes on from NC_067418.1 coordinate 27,081,790, forward strand.
TGCCACATCCTCCAAAACTGCCATATCACTTAAATTCTGTTGAATTCAAATTCCATCATGTCCACAGATCTCCCAAAATGTCCACAGGCACGTCCTCCAATACACAAAATTCCACGACTGTGTCCACAAATCTCCACCACGTCATCCCAGAGTTCCCTAACCTCAGGTTTGCCCCAATGCTAAATTATCACTTTGAAGTAAAAGCCAATTGCAGGCTATGGCTCTGAATGTACACTGATTTTATAAGGGTGGATATGATGGCTTTGAGTAAATTGCCACATATGGAACTCTATTTGTGCTGTTTAAACTACAAGAACTATAATTGCCAGTGCACAGTCGACAGATATAGAATGTCTAAAGACCACAAAATCTAAAACAGAGATCCTACCACAGTTCAGAAACATTGCAAGGGGGAACCTGTGAAGCCTTAAAATCTTCAGACTTCTTTATGCTGCAACCTCCAACAATACTGTTGGCACACAGACCAATCATATTCATGTTTTCCAAGAGTACTTGATCAAAAGCTACACATCCAAATGCAAAACTACTTTCCTTAATCCCCCTACAATCTAGAATTTCAAAGTCAAAGTCAAGTTTATTGTCGTGCACAAGTACATGTATGCACAGGTGCAACGGAAAACTTATTTGCAACAGCATCACAGGCACATAGCAGCAGAATGCACTAAAACGTTATTCTACCCAATTCTGCAGATTCTTCACCAACAGTAATAACACTTAGCATCCTCTGGCCAGACCATATTCAAATAACTTCCCAGCACTCTGAGATCCATCACGATTAGTAATCCCAAGCACAAAAAAAGCCCCTTCCAAAATTACACACCCTGCCTCCCCATCCTAGACCATCTTCCCATTAATACCACCTGATAGCAATCCCCTCTCACAGAGCCCAACTCCACCCAACTATCCTTTGTGATTTTTCTAAATGACTTGGATGAGGAAGTGGAAGGATGGGTTAGTAAATTTGCAGATGACACAAAAGTTGGTGGTGTAGTAGATCGTGAAGAAGGTTGTTGTAGGTTGCAGTGGGATTTAGACAGGATGCAGAGCTGGGCAGAGAAGTGGCAGATGGAGTTCAATCCGGAGAAGTGTGAAGTGATACACTTTGGAAGAATGAACTTGAAGGCAGAGTACATGATTAAGGTGGGATTCTCAGCAGTATGGATGAATAGAGAGATCTTGGGGTCCAAGTACAAAGATCCCTCAAATTTGCTGCATAAGTAGACAGGGCGGTTAAGAAGGCGTATGGTGTGCTGGCCTTCATTAGCCGGGGGATTGAGTTCAAGAGCGGAGAGGTAATGTTGCAGCTCTGTAAGACTCTGGTTAGACCACACTTAGAGTATTGTGTTCAGTTCTGGTCACCACATTATAGGAAGGACATGGAAGCTTTGGAGAGGGTGCAGAGGAGATTCACAAGGATGCTGCCTGGGTTGGAGAGCATGTCTTATGAGGAGAGGTTGAGAGATTTAGAGCTTTTCTCTTTGGAACAACAGAGGATGAGAGGAGACGATAGAGGTTTATTAGATTATGAGAGTCATACACAGAGTGGACAGCCAGCATCTTTTCCTCAGGGTGGCAATGGCCAATACTAGAGGTCACTCATTTAAGTGTGTGGAGAAAAGTTCAGGGGAGATGTCAGAGGTAGGTTTTTCTTTACACAGAGAGTGGTGGGTGCCTGGAATGCAATGCCGGGGGTGGTGGTAGAGGCCGATACAATAGGGTCATTTAAGAGACTATTATAGATAGGCATTGTGTCCTTTTCCAGACCTTCTTGACAAATCCACAATCCAGAGAGGTGGACGACTGACTTGTCCAAATCACAGCTGTCACCAGAGCATCGTGAGTTGGGAGTGAGACTCAGATCGCGCAGGAAGGATCTGACAATGAGGTTCCCTCTCACCGCCAGCCATGCGAGGTCTTGGTGCTTGTTTGTACATTCTGGTGATGAGGTGTTCTGCCAAATGGCTTTGACAGAGTATCCATTGAGTCATAGAGTCATACAGCACAGAAACAGGCCCTTCGGCCCAACTGGTCCATGCTGACCAAGACGCCTATCTAAGATGGTCTCATTTGCCCACATTTGGCCCATATCCCTCTAAACCTCTCCTATCCTCTCAGCGGCAGGGGCTGAGGGGTGATCTGTTGGAAGTGTATAAAATTACGAGGGGCATAGATAGGGTGGACAAGCAATATCTTTTTCCCATTATTGAGCGATCCAATACCAGAGGGCATGCATTTAAGGTGAGAGGAGGTAGGTTCAGAACAGACGTGATGGGTACGTTTTTTTTTTACTGAGAGAGTGGTGGATGCCTGGAATGCGTTGCCTGATAGGGTAGTGGAGGCAAAGTCGTTGGGGGCTTTTAAGTGGGACTTGGATGGGCGCATGAATGAGAGGAAAATAGAGGGATATGGGCATTCTGTAGGTAGGAGGGATTAACAATGTCGGCACAACATAGTGGGCTGAAGGGCCTGTTCTGTGCTGTACTGTTATATGTTCTATATATGTTGGCACATGGACGAAAGAAAAATAGAGGGTTATGGGAGGTGAAAAAGAGTGGGGGATGAATTGAATGGGGATAAGGTTTATAATAGGTTGGCACAACATTTTGGCCAAAGGGCCCATACTGTGCTGTACTGTTCTATGTTCTATGTATCCCAACCCGTCTGAGCTAGAGGATTATCAAGCCTTTTGGCCCACTATGTCCAAGCCAATTCTCGTATACCCTCTTGTTCTAAGTACCTCTGCTATGGGGAAAAGTTTCTGACTAACAATGCCCCTCATAATTTTGTACACCTCTATCAGGTACCCCTCAGCCTCCTCTGCTCCAAGGAAAACACGTGCTCTGACTTGCCCGCTACCACTTTGCCATTTATCCCATATTTTTAAAAAGCAATATTCAGTAAACAGGTGAACAAATATTAAAGCTGGATCACTAGCTTAATTATCCTATAACGTATATACACATAATTTTAACTTGTAACATTATGAATAACATAGAAACGTAGAAAACCTACAGCACAATACAGGCTCTTCCGCCCACAAAGTTGTGCCGAACATGTCCCTACCTTAGAAATTACTAGGCTTACCCATAGCCCTCTATTTTTCTCAGCTCCATATATCTATCCAAAAGTCTCTTAAAAGACCCTATCGTATCCTCCTCCAGCACCGTTGCTGGCAGCCCATTCCACGCACTCACCACTCTCTGAGTAAAAAACTTACCCCTGACATCTCCTCTGTATCTACTCCCCTGCACCTTAACCTGCGTCCTCTTGTTGCAACCATTCCAGCCCTGGGAAAAAGCCTCTGACTATCCACACGATCAATGATTCTTATCATCTTATACACCTCTATCAGGTCACCTCTCATCCTCTGTCACTCCAAGGAGAAAAGGCCGAGTTCACTCAGCCTGTTTTCATAAGGCATGCTCCCCAATCCAGGCAACATCCTTGTAAATCTCTTCTGCACCCTATGGCTTCCACATCCTTCCTGTAGTGAGGTGACCAGAACTGAGCACAGTATTCCAAGTGGGGTCTGACCAGGGTCCTATATAGCTGCAACATTACCTCTCGGCTCCTAAATTCAATTCCACGATTGATGAAGGACAACACACTGTTATGCCTTCTTAACCACTGAGTCAACCTGTGCCGCTGCTTTGAGCGTCTGATAACATAACTAAAGTTTATTTATTTGGCATAAATTACTCACCCTAATTATTACATATTCATGCACATACTATGTCAAATACTTCTTTTAAAAGTCTACTTCTTGTTCAGAATTAATTATAGATGCATTTATTCTACGACACTGCGTTAGATTATTTTATCCCACAGAACTGAGTCTGAGCCCTAACTTACATTTTCTCAATGTACTAAAAACAGCAAGTAATACAAAGTTCCATTGCTTTGAGGAGAGCTTAAACATTTTAAAGTAATGTTCCTTACAACAAGATAACAAGTTTTTGCCTCTAGTCTATGGAAAATTAAATCCTAAAACATCATGTGTTTCAACACACCTGTCTAAGAGCATTCCTGTTTCACAACATCTCCAGCCCAGTCTATGGGTTGAACCTGCAGCCTGTCGACATGTAATAAAGTCAGGTGATCAAGTTCGTGAAGAGTAATGAGAGAGATGAATCTACCAATAGCTTTGCTGGCAAATTCCTGAATAAGGAATTAGTCTGAGGGATTGTGCTAGCTCTGCCTGAAAAGAGGAAAGAGCTGGGCACATGGTCAGCCATGCCAAGGGAAACCTTCTGGCTTATCAAAGGGAAAATCATTCTGAAGCCCCAAAAGATCAGATGAACAGCCGTGATTAGGTAAAGGCTTTAAAAACGGTAGTGCGAGTCCATCCTTAATGTTTTGGGACAAACCAGTGCATGCACACCCATAGCCTCAGACAAATTTTTCACTGGGGAAGTCTGAGGCCTGCTTGCCCCTGCCTTGTGTATGCCTCAGGGGTTTGTGTTGACATCAACAAAGACAAGATTTGACTTTGGCTATTACTCTGCTTGCTGTTTGTAATACAAAGCAACCTAACAATTTAATGTCAGCCTTTAGAAAGTTTTAGGAGCACAGGGGCAGATGTGAATAACTGAGCTTCCATCAAGAGTACAAGGAAGTCCCTTTTTAAATACACAGGTTTGCAAAACTGCATAATGAGATATTTCACAATACTGGGACAATGCTGATCACATGAATGTTTAAACAACTGTCTGTTTGATTAACATACCCAGAAGGTAAACCTTATCAATTTTTAGTTGATCTGCTAAAAACGTTAACCTGTATTCTTTTATTTCCTTTATATTATAACGTTTCCCAAGATACCACGCAATCTGGTAAAAACAAAATGATGCAAATTATTTTACATTGATTTTTTTGGCAGTTCTTTTAAAAAACGAGTCAGACTTTAGTCATTTATATAGGGAAGGAAAAGAAATTCCCTATCATTCTGCATGCAGAAATTTACTTTTGAATGCATTTCCTGGTTTGCTATTTTCATGTTAATCTCTACTCTCAAGAGTTTCCTTTAAAAGACTACATGGTAATTAGGTGGTTTAAATCAAAATACTGAAATCCATCATCTAACGTTGCAAACTACTCTCATTTTGACATTAAAGGAGGCAAATATTTCGTCCAACAATCCAAACAGAAAGCTAGCACCACTGAAATCCAAGCAAACTTCAAACAAAACCCAAATGTCTCCACTTAAACAATAAACTGTAAATCGTACAGCCAGATTGCATGCTTTCTGGGTATTATCTGGTGGCAACACTAGTGGCTCCATCGATAAGACCCTCCCAGGGTGCATACACATACTTTCATAACAGCTAATCTCACTTCCTGATAACACTGAAGTAACAGTACAAGGAACAGCAGACCACAATCCACTTCTCACTACCTCAAGTGACCAAAGTTTTAGATGATGTCTGCTACTTCCTCAATGTTTATATATTTATAGCAAAGACAAAAATTCTTTAAAATTTTTTGCATTCACAGAATTAGCAGCAGAAATGCTTGTGTATTTCCTGAGAACACATAATGGGGCAGCACGAATAGTTGACAAAAAACAGGTCACACGCTCAGTCACTTACTAGGTAAAGAAAAATCTTAGTCAACTCCTGAAATATTTTTAAAAGTAATGATGCAGTAAGGGACATATCCTAGCACATATACAGTGGCATGCAAAAGTTGGGCACTCCAGGTCAAAATTCTGTTACTGTGAATAGCTAAACAAGTAAAAGATGACCTGATTTCCAAAAGGCATAAGGTTAAAGATGACACATTTCTTTAATATTTTAAGCAAGATTACTTTTTTATTTCCATTTTACACAGTTTCAAATAACAATAAAGGAAAAGGGCCCAAAGCAAAAGTTTGGGCACCCTGCATGGTCAGTACTTAGTAATACCCTCTTTGGCAACTATCACAGCTTGTAAACGCTTTCTGTAGCCAGCTAAGAGTCTTTCAATTCTTGTTTGGGGGATTTTCGCCCATTCTTCCTTGCAAAAGGCTTCTAGTTCTGTGAGATTCTTGGGCCGTCTTGCATGCACTGCTCTTTTGAGGTCTATCCACAGATTTTCAATGATGTTTAGGTCGGGGGACTGTGAGGGCCATGGCAAAACCTTCAGCTTGTGCCTCTTGAGGTAGTCTATTGTGGATTTTGAGGTGTGGTTAGGATCGTTATCCTGTTGTAGAAGCCATCCTCTTTTCACCTTCAGCTTTTGTTTTTACAGACGGTGTGGTGTTTGCTTCCAGAATTTGCTGGTATTTAATTGAATTCATTCTTCCCTCTACCAATGAAATGTTACCCGTGCCACTGGCTGCAACACAAGCCCAAAGCATGATCGATCCACCCTCGTGCTTAACAGTTGGAGAGGTGTTCTTTTCATGAAATTCTGCACCCTTTTTTCTCCAAACATACCTTTGCTCATTGCGGCCAAAAAGTTCTATTTTAACTTCATCAGTCCACGGGACTTGTTTCCAAAATGCATCGGGCTTGTTTAGATGTTCCTTTGCAAACTTCTGACGCTGAATTTTGTGGTGAGGACGCAGGAAAGTTTGGAGGAATGAATTCAATTAAATACCAGTAAATTCCGGAAGCAAACATCACACTGTCTGTAAAAAAGCTAAAGATGAAAAGAGGATGGCTTCTATAACAGGATAACGATCCTAAACACACCTCAAAATCCACAATGGACTACCTCAAGAGGCACAAGCTGAAGGTTTTGCCATGGCCCTCACAGTCCCCCAACCTAAACATCACTGAAAATCTGTGGACAGACCTCAAAAGAGCAGTGCATGCAAGACGGCCCAAGAATCTCACAGAACTAGAAGCTTTTTGCAAGGGAGACTGGGTGAAAACCCTCAAACAAGAATTGTAAGACTCTTAGCTGGCTGCAGAAAGCGTTTACAAGCTGTGATACTTGCCAAAGGGGGTGTTACTAAGTACTGACCATGCAGGGTGCCCAAACTTTTGCTTCGGGCCCTTTTCCTTTCTTGTTATTTTGAAACTGTATAAGATGGAAATAAAAAAGTAATCTTACTTAAGATATTAAAGAAATGTGTCATCTTTAACTTTATGCCTTTTGGAAATCAGGTCACCTTTTGCTCGCTTAGCTATTCACAGTAACAGAAATTTTGACCAGTGGTGCCCAAACTTTTGCATGTCACTGTATGGTCCTCCAAATAGCTCAGGTGGTTAAAACTGCAGCAGTTCAACTCTATAAGTCAATGAGATTTCAGGATGAGTCCAATGAGACTGGAAGGACAATGACATTGGCCTCACCTCCCCTGCATTAGGGAAGGGAAACCAAAAAAGGAAATCTCTTGATCTCGACTTCAAGTTTGCTGAAAGGTCACAAGTGTCAATGCTGTTGTGTGAGTGGATCAACTCAGCAGTGATGTTTCCACCTCCAGTCAGAAATCAGGCAATACTTGTGATTCAGGCTTACACACAATGAATGAGCATGGTGAAGAGCGACTAGTGCTCAACAAGACATTGATGGGAAAGTAGACGTTAATGGGAAGGTTAATGGAAAAGGAAGGAGAAGTGGATGGTGGAAACAGAATCAGTCAGGGCCCTCGATAGGGAATCGGATAGGCCCAAGGGAGAAAGGTTTCCGCATGCTGTGAGGAAAAGGTGGGGGAATGCGACTGATGGGATCCAGTAACAGATCATGCGGGCTGAATTGCCTGCTTCTGCGTGACAATGATGTAAATTTAGTCAGAGGGTGGTGGGTATATGGAATGGGCTGCGAGAGGAAGTGGTAGAGGTGGGTACAATTACAATGTTTAAAAGACATTTAGACAGGCACATGGACAGGAAAGGTTAAGGGGCAAGTGGAACTAGCTCAGTTAGGCAACGTGGTTGGCATGGACGAGTTAGGCCAAAGGGCTTATTTCTGTACTCTGTAGCTCTAAATGCTCATGAAACCTATGGCAGCTTATTTTTCCAGTAAATGGGAATATCTAGTACACCTAATGATGCATTTACCGTGTAATATCGTCACCCATGGCACCTTCAAAAAGAGGCAATGCAACAAAATTGGACTGTTGGCTTTTCAGTGTCTAAGCCAAACAAGGAGAGAAATATTGTCTGTCTGCCAGGAGCCACAGCAAATAATTTGAAGAACGAATCGTTTATTGGTTGGGGAATTGGTGGGAGATTATGTTTTAATTACATAAAGCATTAGTAAGACCACATTTGGAGCACTGTGTGGTGTATTGGTCTCCTTATTTAAAGAAGTATGTTAATAAATTGAAAGCAGTTCAGACAAGGTTTACTGGACTATTACCTGGAATGGGTTGGTTTGTCTTATGGGGAAGGTATGGACAGTCTAGGCTTGTATCTGCTGGAGTTTAGAAGGGCAAGTGGGGACTTGATTAAAACATTTAAGATCCAGAGGGTTGTTGACAGTGTGGATGTGGAAAGGATGGTTCCTTTTGTGGGAAAATCCCTGCACCTTAACTTCCCTCAAAGCTACAAACGTGTTCAACTTGCCTTCTCCCCAGCTCTTGTAAAGCATTAGTGCCTTCTCTTCACAACTTACAGAGGTCACTGTTTAAGGATAAGGGATGACCCATTTAAAACAGAGAGAAGGAGAAATTTATTCTCTCAGAGGGCCTTGAGTCTTTGGGATTCTGACAGCAGAAGCAGAGCCTTTGAATATTTTTTTAAGGAAGAGAGATATGGGATGAAAGGTTACCATGGATAGACAAGAATGCAGAGCTCAGGTTACATCAGGTCAGCCACAATCTTATGAAATGGTAGAGCAGACACGAGGGACTAAGTGGCCCATGCCTGCTATTTATTCATATATTTGTAATTATGCCAGTATCAAAAAATTCAGTCAGTGACTTTTCCCTGATGAAGTACCTAGTTCAAAGGCTCTTACGTACTGTGATGACTTAAAAGAAGTTCAGGATTTTTACTTTAGAAAATCGAAGACCTTAAAGAGATTTGATTGAGGTCTTTAAAATTATGGAAAAATCAGAATTACTCCATTTTGATTTTTTTTAAATTAGATTGGTTACAAAACATAGCATTTAAATAGGTTAAGGGTCAAACGATATTCTTTTTCCAAGAGAGTATTTGATCTTTAGAAGTTATTCCTGGCGTGATGTGAATGGAGATTTACTGGAAACATTCAAAAGGAAGTGGTCAAATTGCTGATTGTAGGTGGCATCACTATGTGCAAAGGTCACTGTGGTCTCCTGGGTGATGGGATTGGGGCTTGCTGAGGAATTCGAGGGAGCCTAAAGTAATACCATACTCATGACTCAGTCTGGTCTTTTCCTCTCCCCATTGGTCAAAATGAAAATCCTTAATAAACCATATAGTCACATATGAATATGCAGATCCAAAGAAATATCCTGTGATAAACCTCTCAAGATCAATTTTGTTGAGCATTTGCGAACACTTTTCCACTAATCATTACTTTTAGTCAAAAAATGTGTGGGAGTGAGGTTGGAAAAGAATTCCTGAAATTACTGATGCATTACTCTTTAGTCTGTTCACAAATGGCAAGAAAACACCATTTGCAATTAAGATAGAAATGCTTACCAAAACACAAATCTCACAGAAAAGGCAGCAAATCAATCAGTTGGTTCAGCAGTAGAATAGCATACAAGGACAAAGACCAAGATCAGAATGAGAGCAAAACAGCCAAACCTAAGTAGCGAAAAAGCAGCTCATGATTACACCTGCTCATGGATATTGGAGAGTCCAAATCTCTTTTGTTCCTTCTGTGTTGAAACACAGCTTTTTTCAATTTTTATTACCAAAAGTCAAGAGATGAGAAAATATTGCATCTGCAAGGACACAAAAATTAGACCTGATCTTCCATTATACTTAATTAAGGGTTATTAAGCATCGCTGGAGGTAAAAAAACAAACAAGCCAAGCAGCATCTTTGGGGTGGGGTGGGGTGGGGCGGCGGGATGATGTTGACGTTTGGATTGAGTCCCTGCATCAGGACTGAGTGTGGAGAGGGAAGGTCCTCCTCAAAAGTTAACTTGATGCCAAATTTACCTTGACATTGCTCTTGTGAAGAGCCATCGATTTTTTATTAGCCCCTTATCAATAGCATATACTCAAACTCACCTGTTTGAAAGTAACATCAGGTTATACACAGGTCCCTTGGACCACCAAGTTTGCACTGACCATCAAACCCCCATTTACATTAATCCCATTTTTTATTCTCCCCACATTCCCCATCAATTTCCCACAGATTCCATTATTCACCTACACACTCCAGAATATTTTATAGAACATTTAAATTATGCTATTAAATTGCATCTGTGGAGTGTATTGCCCCAGTAGTTATCATTTTTCCTTTCATTACACATCACACAGTGCATTGCAGACCACTGTTCCAACAGAGTGACTTGATTGCTTTGGTTTCATAGGGTCTGCTGCTGGTGAGCTGGGTCTCCAGGATTGGGTGACCAGATGATGAGACCCAGGAGCATCCAGGAGGGAGCTAGAGGGCCCTGGGAGCAGCCGAGCAAGGTCAGAGAAGGCAGGGTAGGTCAGGCAATCTGGTTCATTGCAGTAGAGGCCTTATATCTCAATTTAAGTCTGGCATTAACTATAAACTCAGTTTTAAAATAGCTTAGTAATATTTTGCAGTCGTGGTAAACCTGTTTGTCTTTTGGAATTGCCATCAAGGACATGAAACTGACATTGTTAAACTGTGTAACAGTATTTATTTATCACTGTGTTTGGTATTTGCTTACTATAAGATTTAGCAAAATTCAAAATAAATATCAGTATTGATTTTCTCCAAATTTACTATTTTTAAGGTTCTAACGTTCCCAGTGATTTTTGTCCCAATTACTGATGACGAAACGAAAGAAAAAATGCAGAAAATATCAAGGACTTGACTCATATTGCTTAACATTTTATTTATTCTGATTAAGTTCATCTTGCTTATGGGAGTTTGACACAACATTTTGTAAGTCAATATGCAAGAACATTAAAGTGAAAATGGGTGAGGAAATTAGTATGGAGCAGTTAAGATGCTGCATAGACCAATTTATTCCATGCTGGTAATTTTCTTTCCCCATAATGGTGCCAAATATAAATAAAGTGTAACTCTTAAAATTTACCATGACGTTACAACAGAACACAATTTTCTTCATTGTTAACTCAATTTTCTCCACTTATTAGTTCCCACCTGGACCACATTCCCTCAGTCACCAAGAAGATGGAATAGAAAGCTAGGTCAGCCAATGCAAGTCAAAACAAACAATATTTCTCTGCTCAAAAGTAGTCAACAAAGAATAGGAACTGAATGGAGAGATCAGGGTGGGCTCTCTGCCAGTTAGGAAGCATAAAGATATTGAATGCCAGGAACAAATTTAACCTAGTAGATACTATTGGGCTGTGTGATTTCCACAGAACAACCTTCTACAGGAACAGCTGAGATCATGAACTCTACATTCCATCAATCCACTGGTGCTTCACAAATGACCACTAAAACTTTGAAAGAAATATGCTGTTAATCCCTACGGACACAATAGTTTTATTCGCTAAGAATAGAGTGCCACTGTAAGATTACTTCCAATAAAAATACTTCTTTTGCACATTTTTCTACATTCATTTTCTGGGTATTTCATTTTGAAAAACAGAATAATTTGGGTGAAGGAGACTATGGTAAATAGAGGGGATAAAAATGGGCATCAAGATTGACCTACGATTTCTTTTAGTCATGAAAATTGCTCTTACCTGTTTCATCACATCAAGGATGAGTTCACAGTAAACTTCATTGATTGCCATTGATAATGTTTGTCTGTTCATGCCCTTCGAGTACAACCCTGAGCCAACCAGTTTGATGAATTCCCAAACAGAAAGTCCACTCCGTTTGGCTCCAAGTTGAGCTCTGTAATCTTCAAAGTGCTCCTGCTGCCAATTAATTCCCATTGCCTCGGTCAACTTCCGGAGGAAATACTCAATCTGAGCAGTCAGATCAAAAACATTGTATTAGCACATTGATGTCCACAAAAATTCTAATTTCATGACTTAATCTAATATTCAAACAGAATATCCAAATTAAATAATTACTTCCATATTTAAAGTAATCAATTAATCTGTTTTGATGTTACTCACAGGGAATTCAGGACCTGGAGGATTTTCTTAGGTCAAGAGGGAGGGCATAGCCAAAGCAAGGTAGGAGCACAATTGAGAGGTAAAGGAAAAAAGGGAAAAAAGCAGGAAAGAGGGAAAAGCAGACATTACAGAGGGGGAACAGTGAGAGAAAGGGAGGGGGTAGGAGCAAAAGAAGAGATTTACAGTTCAGGTTTCTATTCCAATTTTTAAGTCATAGTATGCCATTAATGCCTTATTAATGCATCCCTAAGTCATTTCCATACTTCTCCTAGTCCTTCAATATAATGTAAAATAGCAGAAAATTGCTGGAGTTGGAACCAGTTACTATGGAGAAGACCAATGTCAGCAAACCTTCCTAATCCTGCATGTCAATTCCAACATCAAGACTGCAAAACAAAAGGCTCCAAACAAGTTGGGTCAGCCAGTATTCAGCCCTGACGTGCATTTCTGCACCATTATCCAGAAGCAAATGCAAGCCAACATTGACAATACTTCTCTCCTCAAAAGAAGTCAACAAAGAATAGGGACTTAATGGAGAGATCAGGGTGGGCTCTCTGCCAGTGAGGAAGCACAATCCAGCACAACTCGCGGGCTGGATCTAGCCCTTGTATAATGCAAATAAAAGCACATCCCCTTAGGAAGGAAATATGTTTATAACGTTTTCAGAAAGTCTGTCTGCTCAGAAGTAAGGACCGACTAATTACGCTGAAAATAATTTCTCTCCAGCTACAAAAATTTAACTTCCTCTGATCTAAATTTATATTTCAGGGAGCCCAGCCCAAACCCAGCAGAATTGTAAGAGCTACATAATCAGTATAATCCTCATGTTTGTAAACAACAGACGTAGTACAATTGAATGCATAAATAACTGAAAGTACGCTTTCTAAAAAAATATTGAACAATGATCTTTTCTCAGTAATTTTATAAACAGAGCTCTTTAACAACCAGAGAGCACTAAATCCAGTGGAACATTGAAGATCTGGGTCACAGGCAGAACCACCTAAATGTTAAAACAGCAGAAAATAAAGGTTCTGTATTTGCAAAAAATCCTATTCAAAAATTTTTATCAGTAATTTGATCACTTTGTTGGTTAAAAAGGAGAAAAGTATTGTTTTACACATTTTTTGAAAGACTGTGCAAATCACAGAAAGCATCAGCAGGAAACTTTTAACTAAAATCCTGGCCTTGTGGGCAAAATAACATCCTCCTCTTTTGGGGGTTGGATGGAGTCAGGGAGGGGTTCAGGGTGGTGAAGATGTGATTCACTCATCCATCTTCCACTTTAGTAAATTGCATTTGGTACTCAGAGTGGTCGCTTCTAAAATGGAGAAACCAAATACAAACTGAGTGGCCACTTTGCAGCACACATCTGTTCAGTCCAACCCTGAGCTTCCAGTTACCACTCATTTTAATTCTCTATCCCACTCACACCTTTCTGTCTTTGGCCTCTTACAGTGGCTCAGCAAAGCCTGATGTAAGGAACAGCACCTCATCTTCAGATCAGGAACATTAGTACCCTCAGGAACCAACACTGAATTTCACTATTTCAGATAACCAGCCTTCGCAGCCTGAATCAGAACTGTCCAGTTCCAGCAGATTTTTCCTTGCTGTCCTGTATCTTCATTGATCTCTTCCTATTCACGCCTCCTCCAAACAGAACATCTGCAATTAACAAGCCTCCAGCACCTCTCACCCTGGCAGCACCACCAATCCCATCATCCAGTCTCTTCTGGACAGTCATTCCCTTTATTCTCTTCACTCCATCCACTTCTCTGCAACTTAAAAGTCATTTGTTTTCTTCATTTTCCTAATTCTGATGAAAAGTCATTGACAGGAAACATTAGCTCTGTTCCTCCTTCCAAAAATGCTCCTTCACCTGCCGAATATTTTCAGTTTTTATTTCAGATTTACGGAATGAGTTGATAATCTGAATCTAAAGGGCATGTTGGGGAAGTGGGAGTAGACGTAGACAGAGGCACAGGACACAAGACCTAGTCAGGTTGGGTTGTGGTGTTTAGGAAAATTACACACTGAAATATTGAGTATGGAATTGGCTATGAATGAGAAGTAGGATAATCTGGGAGGGGTGATGAGTAGACAGACAACCATTTTGGTGAAGAGGTCAATGTGACAAAGTTGCAGACTGTCTAGCTGTATTGGAGGCTTTGCCAGAGAATAGGGGATGAAATCAGTGACAAGGGTGCACAGTTGTGACAAGGACTGGAGACAATGCCTTTCCAGTGTTCAAATGTCTATAAATCTGACACCACAGGGGCAGTGAACTGGCTGAAAAACATAAAGCTGATTGCATGTGCATGGAAACCCTTATCTGCAATGATGCCACGAAAGGGCAGGACATAGCACAGGAGAAGAAAGCTGAAATAACACCCTGTGGTACTGCTCATAGTGGTTGTGGAGGCCAGAAGAAAACCATTTGTTCTGGCCATGACCAGACAGGTAGTTATCACTGACTATCACCAAAGATTGCAGAGGTTAAGTGTGAGGAAGGAGGAATGATCAGTACCAGCAAGTGACTTTAAGAACATTTCTAAGCCGTGACAAATTTGGTTTGAGGGTTTTGAGCCTGGGTGTTTGAGAAAGAAAGGTACGGATTTGAGAGGCAACAACATAGTCGAGGAATTTGATAAAGAAAGCTTCACCAGATGTAGAGCTGGGGTGCAAGATCAAAGGGTGAGTTTCTAGGCAGAGGACCGTGGTGGTTTCTTTGAAAGACAGTATAGACAGCACCCCAAGCAGCAATGTCAGGATGACCAGGAGGTCAGAAAACATGCAACTGTATCATGACTTTTCTATCTCAATAACAAAAAATATGTGCGCTCCTTTTGCAGGCTCAACTCTGACTACCTTTGAACGTTGCTTCTGATCATTAATAAGGTACTTTGCACTGCCCTGTTGGGATTGTATCAACTAAAATGTGGAGCTCTGTGAAACAACATCATGCTCCAGCAACGAGCTCCACATTGAAATTAATTCAAAACTGCAGGACAATAAATAAAGTGTTCTAATGAAACAAAAAACCATACTGCTGAAGGAACTCAGCAGGTCAGGCTGCATCTGTGGAGGCAAATGGACAATGGACATTTCGGGTCGAGTCCTTTCGTCTGGATGGTCCTAATGAAGCCCAACAGAAACTTGAGTAACAGCATTTCATCATCCATCTACGCACATCAAGACTCAACAGTAATCCAAGCATTTCAGATAACCAGCTTTGTCTGTGTGTGTCAAAAATGGCCAGTTTTGATTTAAGATCATCCATCAGTGACATTCATTCAGTTTTTCCCTCTCCGCAGATGATACCTGATCTGCTAAGCTTTTCTAGCATTCCAGTTTGTTTCCAGATTTCCAGCATATTACTTTTTTTTCTCTCTAACTGCCTTGATTCATCTTCCTCTAGTTCCACTCTTATAGACAGGTCAGCTGTGATTAATTGGATTCTGTTAGATGGTGCCAAAAACAATTGTGTCATCTGGGCAACACTAGTGTCCATCCCATCATGAACGTTCCCTTCATTGTCTTTACCCCTTCCCTTTTCTACAACTTGAAACTTGTTTTCTCCTTTCAGTTTTGATAGTCATTGACAATAAACATTAAATGTGCTCTTCTCTTCACAGATGCTGCCTAAGCCACTGAGTGTCCTCAGCATTTATCTTCATTTCAGATTTCCATCATCTGCAATTTTTTGCTCATCGCTATACAAATTTAAATTCTCGTTGGTATGGCTAGAACTAAAATACTAATCCTTACACATTCACAAATGAATTACTTAACAAGTGGAATTAATGAAATACTTGACAAGTGGAATTAATGAAATACTTAACAAGTGGAATTAATTTCTCCTCTCTTGCATTCACATAGTTGGGTTTCTGTCACACTCGAATCTCAGAGTCTTCACCACCTACCTGACTCACGTCAAGAAGGAAATACTTATGTGGAAAGGGGCAAGCACAATGAAAAAGGTTCACCACAATTCAGATCAGTGCAGCTCATTTAATTACACTGCTATTACACAAATGGTCTCAGTATTCATTCCCTCCACCAAAAACACACAGTAGATGATGCATGTATTAAACTATGTGCTATACAGAACAACTTGCTGCCATGTTGACAGCACTTCCCTCCTCATGGTCTCTACCACCAAGAAGGACAAGAGGGTAACATTACTGGAACACAGTCATCTACAAGCACCTCTCCATTCTGACTTGGACTTTTTTTTGATGGCTGGTGAATCAATATCCTGGAACTCCATACCCAACACCATTGCTGGGACACCATCATAAAATCTGGTACCATTCATGGGGTACATTACCACCTTCTCAAGGCAACTAGAAATTGACAAAATGCCATTATCAATATCTCAGAACAAGGCTTTCTTTAAAAAATGTTTACTGTTGTGCTGAGGCCTAAATTTCAGAACTACAATTCTAGCCCTTCTGCACCTCACTAAAGGAGCCATTTCAACTAGACAATAGGTTTATTTTATTTAGGGCACGCAGCAGAGTCAAATCTAATTCCATTTAACACCAGGGTCATTTTCAGGCACAGATTGTGAAATAGAAATAAGAAACCAGAACTATCGAAAAATCTTCACCTTCTTACCTAGTAAGGGTGCTGAAATCAAATTGTTGATGTCAAACTTTCTCAAGCTTACCTCCTCTGGGACTATGATCAAGGGATACACATCTTCTGAGAGGAAGTTGAAGATACACCACACTTTGAAGGCATCTTCATCACTGATCAGTAAGTTGTTGCAGTTCAGATTTTTCTTAACAGACAAAGTCCAGCACATCCTGTTAAAGTCACATTTATCAAAGCTGTTCGGTTGAACCTTTAAGAAGATTGGGAGGGCAAGGAAGAATAATAAAATACATCAGGAAAAATGCATAAAAGAGAAAAAACAATCAGTGATAACATTTCTTAGAAATTCTGATATTTCAGTGGTCGGAGGTTTGCTTTTTCATTCAAAGATCTTCCCCATTTTAGTTACACTTTTGAAAGGTGTTTTCTCTAATGCTTAATACCATGTATTATTATACTCAAGTACACTCCAAGAATAAGCAAACTCTTAATTCTTTCTGCTGCACAAGATTTACCTCAGAAATCAGCCCCTCATTGATAGAGAATAAATGAAAATGATTAGTATGCTGACATTTTAGATGTCCAGCTAATTAAACTTTTAAACTGTATAACCAAAACATAAAGCTTCCTCAGACACAAACGCATTCATACAACCACAGCCTGCCACAATACACTTTGGCCAAACTGGAAATCCAAGTAACTTATTTCACCTTTTTAGTTAAAGAATAATCAAAAATAATTTACTTGTTTAGCAACTTCAAATTATATCAACAGTGTTAAACCTTTACAAGTGCTGGAGAAAGAATATTTCTTCCTCATATCAAATTCTCACTTCAATCATGTGGACTGAAATAACTACCAAGTGTTTAACTTTGTTCTGTCTAAATTCATTCTTAATTAAGACTGCAATTTTAAAATCAATTCATTCTCACTATCTTAGTAAAATACTAAGTGTTTTATGTAAAATACATTATGTAAAATACATTTGAAACACTCCCTTTCATAGGCTTATCAGGGTAGCTGCCACAAGAACCATAAATGGTCAGAGCACTCTAAGGCATCCTATCTGAGACTTTCAAATCCCCCTCATGAAAAGTTCAAGATAAACTTTTATCTGATCTACTTTCATCTGCTTTGCATTCAATTATAATGCACATTAAGTTACATAGACTTGGCAAACCTAACTTACTCTGCAGGATGTACACTAGTCTAGTGGAACAAATCAGAGCCATAAACTAATGTGTAAGTTCACCAGCTGCATACGTTGATGATATTTTGATGTTAGCAATCGATAAACAAAAGAGTCATCTCTCTGCTATTAAAAGCACAAGGATGACATTTTAAGATGCTCCCAGATGATCTCAAAAAATACTTGCAAATTTCTTAAATTTCACTTTGTACCGGTTGCAGTTTTACTACTGACTTCTGAAGAGCCAATTTTCTCAATTTCACTTCAGTTTGTACAACTTTTCTACTTGTGGTCCAGAGTGCATCTTCATCAGCCCAAAATCTGGGTAACATGTTAACTAGTGTGAATGATGGCAATTATTTTTACTGTAGTTCTCAATCACTGGTTACATTATGTGCTTTCACAAGATCTTCTCCACTTCAGTGCAAGGTAAAGTGAATAATTCCCAGGTTGAGGCTATAAAATGATAACAATCTACCATTCCTCCTCAAGGGATCGAAAAAACACTTGAATCTGTTGGTCTGAAACATAATAAAAACTGGACATGCTGCCAGAATATTAACCATCCTTGAGGTAGCTTGTTGTTGAATTTTTACTGCATTTCTGGCCTATCTCTAATGTTTACAATTTACTAAATTTAAACAAAGTAGGCTGAGAAAAAACTAGAACCAAAGATAAGTTAAATGTGAATCTCAAACTTAAAATTCACAAAATAAACGCAGATCCAAAAACAATCAACGCACTACAGGTGCTTGAATTTGAATTAAATGTTTGAGACCTCCTGCTTGGTCAACTGTTCAGACACCTCTAGCTATCTAAGGGTGCATACATCAGGGCTTTTGTAGGCTTTGGCCTACTGGTTGCTATGGGTTCAGGTCCTTCTTTCAGACATATGGATGTATAATCCAAACCGACTCCACTATAGTAACAAGTGCAACATCATTGAGGGTACCGTTATTCAGATTTAATGAGAAATGGAGGCCCCCTCAAAGTGTCTATGTTTATAAAAAGAGCTGGAGAGTTTTTCTGGTATCTAACAAATGGTTCACTGTGCTGTCCATAAATTGGCTGCCACATTGCACCTTGGTACATTTGAGGTCATGAAAAATGTAATATAACAGCAAGTCCATTCCTTTGATTCAAGTAAGATCAGGTGAATTTGGCAAGGGATTATGTTTTGAAATACGCACTGTAAAACCTTTCACCTTAAATCACCCTTTCACCTTAACTCTTCCAGGGGTACTTACCATTAAATCTGGGTTCACCAGTTCAAATCCCACCACAGCAGCTGGTAACTTTAAATTGCTTAACTCAATAAATCTTGAGAGCAAAGCTAATATTTAATGGTGATCAGGAAACTACCAAACTGTCAAAAACAAGTTTTAAGGAAGGAAATCTAACGTTCTTACCCAATTCAGCTTATATGTGACTATCTTGCAATAGTAATGTGGTTCATTCTTAAATGCCTTCTGAATTGGCCCAGCAAGTCAATATATTCAAGGGTATTGGGGCTAGGCAACAAATGGGAGCCCTCACAGTGACACTCGTGTACCATGACAGAATAAAGAAAACAATTTTTCTCAGGAAATTCAACTTACATTTAAACAAACCTAACCAAACATTTTGAAAAGATCATCACGCCCATCTTGCCTGCTCATCCAGGTAACAGTGCAACATTCAATGCCGTTAATCTACTCCCTCATCTATTCATTTCCTTTGAACCTTTGAAGTAAGTAAACCTTATTCTTTGAACATATCCTCAAAAGTAAAATTTGGACATCCTGTCTACCTTTGCTGTACCTTTCCAACAAATAAGTTCTTGATTGGTTTTGAATTAGTACCGAAGTTATTACTCTGACCCTTATTGTCTCCACTCAATTAAGCTTAAAATACACAGTTACTATTCTCCCGAAGACCCCACAATAATGAAATCAAGACATCTTGTAACAGTCTTCTACTCTACATGTTTATTTCCTGCAACAGCAAAACTCCTTCCTCTCAGAAACTTCAGATTTTTAAAAAATTAAAATTACCTTAATCCTCTCTAACATCTTTCGCCCTGATCTTTTCAATCTTAATTGTGCCCCATGACATTGATCACAGCCTTTTAATCTGGATTCTCAATATTAAAAAAAACTTAGAAATGTGTTTCATTTCAAAAAGTAATCTGTCATTTCAGAAAATATTCAGAGTTGCATATCTGATGATTGCACAGCAACAAATAACATCTGCACGTTTTGTTAGGACTAATCTTTGTTCACTTTAAAAGTGCACTTGAGTTCTTGGTGTATAAAGCATGTAAATAGAAACTTTGAACAAATTATTCTGCTCTTGTAAGCAGTTCCAAAAATTGGGATGTCAACTTAAAAGATTGTTGTTTCTTGCATTTTTTGAGTTCAAAGCAATTGAGTTTATTCATTATTTTATTATATTTTAAATAGTAGAGTTCCTACATTGTGTCATTTTGTTCATTTAAAACATCAACTGGTCTTTTTTGCTTGAGCAAATGTAAATGACTTGTTTATCTCAGAAAGCAGTAAACTGCCTATCCTTTAACAAGGCATTGGTTGTTTGTAGAAGGCAATTGTGGAGTAATGCCCAGACCTACAGTTTCAGCTGGGTGTGTGATAGAAAAGGAAAAACGTGTTTCCTGAGGTTTACAAAAAAAGTCCAAAAATATTCTTGCAGTCATTACAAAACAACTTAGTAAAAAGTAACATACAGAATAAAAAAATGTGAGTCAAGGAGATGGGGACAGAATGAAAAGGTTGCACAATCTTTGACTAGTGTATTCACTCTCTCAGTTCTCATTGTGCATTTTCAATTGTGAGCCACAAAATGGGAAAAATTGATTCCCAGCTTAGAAGTAGCTTTCTTTGGTTTTCTTTTAAAAATTGGGCTCTCTTCATTTGTTGTCATTTTCTTTAGCATTGATGTAAAGGAATGTAAAGGACTCCGATGAAGGGCCCCAGATCTGAAACATTAACTTGCTTTGCTTTCCAGATGCTGCCTTACCTGCTGAGTGTTTCCAGCATTTTTTGCTGCTACGTCAGACTTCCAGCATCTACACTTTTTTGATTTCCATCAAGCCATGTTGACTTCCCTAACATGTTACAATTTTCTCAGTGCCTGTTACCATGCACTTATTAATAGACCCCAAAACAACTGATGTCATGATAACTGGTCTCTTGTTCCTTATTTTTTGACTGTTTAAGAGTTGACAGATTTGCTACTTTCCAATCTAATGGAAACATTCCAGAGTCTAGGGAATTGTGGAAGAGCATCATTGATTAATTCACTACCTTCTTTTAGAACCTGAGGTTAAGGGCATCAGATCCAGGGGATTTCTCAGCCTATAATCCCATTCATTTTTTTTAATTGCTTTTCTTTACCATCCACTCATCTTTCACGACTTCAGGACACCCAGTAGCATTTTACAACCAGCTAAGTACTTCTGAAGTGCAATCACTGCTTAATTGAAGGAAATACAGCAGACAATGTGTGTTCAGCAAGGTCTCACAGGTAGCAATATGATATTACCAGATAATCTGTTTTTAATGATATGAACAAAGGGATAACTCCCTGGCTCCTTTTGTTTTAAAAAAAAGAAGAAATTGTGCCTCAGGATCTCTAACATCCACCTGGGAGGACAGACAGGGTGTCAGTTTAAAGTCTCACCTCAAAGACACAACTTCTGACAGTGCACCACTCCCCTGGTACTCCTCTGGTGTACCAGGCTGCATTTTGTACTCTGGGGTGGGAACTGAATGCACAGCATTCTGTCATGGGAAGACAATGCTACCAACTGAGTTACTTAAAAGTCTTCACACCTATTAGACTCGTGGATCCCATTATTTCTAATACCTTTATTGTATCTTCTACTGAAGACAGATAAAAAAATGTTTATCTCCCCACTTTGTTTCCCTCTCATCCATCATAATTTTTCCTGTCTCAGTGTCTGTGGGGCACATACCACTGACACTTTCCATATACATGTATAACCTCTTCCTTTGTTTTGTTTTTTCCCATTTTACGCTTGCATTCCACAGTCTCCCTCTATGGATTTTGTAGTTATCTTTTGTTGCATTTCCAAAACATTCCGACTCACCAATCTTATAGCTCTTTCTGGGAATATTACAAGCATTTTCTTTTAATTGAGTACTATCCTTAACCTCTTTAGTTAGCTGTGGATGAAGTTTTCTTTATCAATTGAATGCATGTATGCTTAGAAATCTGAAACATTTCTTCACTGAAATAATTCTCTTACAATTAAAAGGCTTTAATTTCACGACAAGAGCTGCTTTTCCATTAGATTCCATATAATTTTAAACTATATGTGCGTAATACATAACAGAGTTTAACAGTCAGGTTTCTATGTGAACGTGAAATAAAATACCTTATCCAAGATAAACCTGTTCAAGTATGGCATGTATCCTTGGTTGGAAACTGGTCCTTCATCATCATCCTTAAAGTGGTTTTCCAAAGCCACTGGATTGTGAGGTACTTGCAATACTGTGCACAGACTGTGTGAGAGAACCTGTTCCAATAAAAAAAGGTGTTTAAGAACTATATCTTCTGTGTAACATGAATGCAGAAAGCAGATATAATCTCTAATCCTTGGAAAGAAAATCCAATTTAGCTAATGACATCAAATTTCGGAGGACTTAATGTCTATAAAGAATAATCTGCCTTAACATAGCACCCTTCATGACCCCAGCACTATGCAACAGATTTCTCTCAAAGAACAATTAAAGTTGTCATGTAGGTAAATTCGAAAATTTAAGCTCGATCAGACAGTAACTGAATCGCATGAAGTAGAACTGTGCTTGGCCACTTGTGCTAAGTAGATAATATAGTGACAGGTAGTTCCACTGAACTCAATAAAAGCGAATTTCAAGAGTTGAGTGCAAAGCACTGCTGTAACTATATTACACAATATGGTACCAGTAACTGAGTATAAATTTCCTCCCCAAAGTTTCTTTATTTTGTATCAGCTAAAGGAGGAATATGGACCAGGATACTTGGAGAATTCCTTTGTCATTGCTGGATGGCATCATGTGATCATTTATGATCACCTGGAAAAGGTAAAGCCTTACTTTAAAATCATATTGATAACTTCATCCACAATAGAGCACTCCCTCAGTGCTGAAGACAGGGACTAGAGTATGTGCTCAATTCTGTGTTGGAATTTAAACTTGATAACCAAATTTAATTAGTACATTTCACTATTCTATGAACAAAGTCACTTATTAGTGAAAACTAATAGCACAATTCAGTAAAAAAAATTCATCTTCAACTCATTTAAAAACAGCTTATCTGTAACTAACAGCATCAAATTTAAAAATAAACCATGATAATCCTTATGGAAGGTAATTTGTTAAAAAGATGTTATAGGTTTATCAATCTGAGAACTAAAGTGACTATATGCAGTCTCTCACACACACACACACACACACACACACACACAAGAAATATTTGTACCATACAACACTTCTGTGGGTTCTGGGAGACCTTCTATCTTTATTTTAGCTAAAGTACATTTGTTTATCAGAAAATTTTAAAAGTCCAAAAGCCCAGGCTTGGTAAAAGATATGCCCCAAACACTCCCATCTAGCCACTCAATCAGATGTCCATCCTACTGATTCAATTCCATGCATTTACAACTTTCTGCCCAAAGTAGCTGCAATACATCTAATCTGCTTGTGGACTTGGTTCCCCCAGCCCGGGAGCCTGTAGCAATTTCATGTATATCATCTGACTTCAGTTTATCAACTCCTTTCTTAAGAATCTAATATCTGAAAAGCCCTCAAGCTTCGTCCCCTCATTTGTAAAGAAAGATTTAAGAGCACATCTTGATTGTTGGGCAAAATTGAGGTTGGCAACTAGAATTTTGTTTGACCCCAGATTTCTACCAGATATTGTTACAGTGAAGCTAAAGGATAAGATATCTTTATTAGTCACGTGTACATCGAAACACACAAAGAAATGCATCTTTTTGCATAGAATGTTCTGGGGGCAGTCCAAAAGTGTCGCCATGCTTCTGGTGCTTCCTAACCCATAAGTCTTTGGAATGTGGGAGGAAACCGGAACACCTGGAGGAAACCCACACAGACACAGGGAGAACGTACAAACTCTTTACAGACAGCGGCCAGAATTGAACCCAGGTCACTGGCGCTGTAATAATGTTACGCTAACCGCTACACTACTGTGCCGGCCTGATGCAAGACAAGTCGTAATGACTTTTCATCAAAACAGTAAAGTTAACTGTTTCTCCCTCCACAGATGCTGCCTGACCTGTGAACAGTTCAAGAACGTTTGGGTCAAATTTCAGGTTTCCAGCATTTGGGTTTTGAATTCTGAAATGAGTTCTGATTGAGAGGGGCTGAAACGAGGGCATGCGGTCAGGGTGTCAGTGGAGGTCACAAACGCTGACAGCTAGTCCAAAACCAAAGCCAATATTCATCTTCAAAGGTCATTACGTACTTCAAAAATAAGGCAACCACCCACAAGCATTTTTAATAAAAACACAACATGCTTGAAATACTCAGCAAGTCAAGCAGCATATGTAGAAAGGAAACAGAAGTTTAACATTACAAAGATGATCCATTGACTGTGGAGGCTGTTGGGGTGGAAAGTGAGGGAGTGAGAGCAGAGAGTGGAACAGATGCAGTTGAGAGCCCAGTCAGCTCTGGTGGAGAGGAAACCACAGTTAAGGAAAAGGAAAAGAGAAAACTGGTGCAGAACATATGCCAGGGAAAACTGGGAGAATGGAATGGAATGGAATGGAATGCTCACAAGCAACATGGATGGAAGGATGTGTAGACAAGCTGCTGTGCGAGTCTGTGGGTCTGTAGTTGTCTCTAACCTGTATCCTGAAATGAAAGTAAACAATTCAAGAAAGGAAAGGGAAGAGTACAGAGATGGTCCATGTGAAAACAAAAGAAGGGTGGATACTGGCAGCAAAGTTGATCAAGTCGTGTATGAGCAGGAAGCAGCACTGATACATTTGTCAATGTACGGGGAAAAAAAGGGTGCCTGAGAAAAACTGAAGGAAAGAATATTCCACATATCACACAGAGACAATTAGACCAAAGGTAAAAGTTTATAATGTTGCCAACGAGAGCAGTAAGCCCGAGGACAGAAGCACTTCAGAATTCAGCAAAGGAGGACCACAGAATTGATAAGGGAAAAGAGAGTGGAATATGAGAGTTATATAGTGAGAAACAGAAAAAAACAGATTGTAAAAGTTTCTATAGATATGTGAAAAGGAAAAGATTAGCAAAAATTAATATAGACACTTTACAATCTGAGACAGGAGAAGTATTTTAAGAGAATAAGAGAATGGCAGGTAAATTAGTCATAGAACCATACAGTACAGAAACAGGCCCTCCGGCTCAACTGGTCCATGCTGACCAAGATTCCCATCTATGCTGTTCTCGTTTGCCCGCGTATGGCTCATATCCCTCTAAACCTTCTCTATCCATGTACCTGTCCAAGTACCTTTCAAATGTTGTTAATGTCATCCCCTTCCTCCGGCAGCTCATTCCAAGCACTGACCACACTTTGGGTGAAAAAGTTCTCTCTCAGGTTCCTATTAAATCTCTCCCCTCTCACCTTAAATTCCCCAGCCTGGGAAAAACACTGTGGGCAGTCACCCTATCTGTGCCCCTCATGATCTTATACACCTCTATAAGATCACCCCTCTTTCTCCTTTGCTCCCATTAAAAAATCCCAACCTGCTTAACTCTCTCCATAACAGTCCCGCAACTCCTGGCAACATCCTTGTAAATTTCCTCTCATTCTTTCCTGCTTAATGGAAGCTTTCCTTTAGCAGGGTGACCAAAAATCAACATAATATTCCAAATGCGGCCTCACCAACATCTTGTACAACTGAAACATCCCAACTTCAATACTCAACGCCCTGACTGATGAAGGCCAGCATGCCAAAAGCTATCTTTACCACCCTGTCTACCTGCAACACCACTTTCAGGGAACAATGTATTTGTACTCCTAGATATTTTGTGCCTGCCTAGAGTGAATGAGGAGTTGAAAGAAGGTTTTGAAAAAATAATACTGAAATCTGATAAATCTCCAGGATCCAATGACCTGCATCTATTTCAAAATAGATGGCCAAGGACACAGTGGATGCATTGGTTTTCATGTTCTAAAATTCCACAGAATCTAGAGCAGTTCCCATTGACTGGGTGGTAGAAAATGTAAGGAAAGAAAGAGAAAACAGAAGAATAGATCAGTCAGCTTGAAATCAATAGTAAGGAAATTGTCAGAATCCATTAAAAAGTGAAACTGGGCACTTGGAAAATAATACTAGGATTGGGTAAAGTTAGCATGGATTTATGAAAATCATGAATCACAAATATGTTGGAGTCTTTTTGAGATTTGTGGCAATGGCCAGCCAGTAGCTTCAGTCTTCTCAAAGGGAATTTCTTTAAATAAGACAGGACAACAAATAAGCACTGAGGCTGGACAACAAATAAGCACTGAGGCTGCAAAGGCATCAAGAGAGCTGGTGTGCAGTGGAATAGGATTTGCCAGTTGCTCTATGTAACCTGATGTTGTCACTTTGGATGCTGTAAAAAAAAACAGGTACCGTTTAGATGAGAAATTGGAGGGCCAAACACTCCAGAGGCAATGGTGCGGAGGTCTGAGAGAAGCCAAGATTCCCCAGCTCAGGAAGGATTATGCAGTCACACTCTATGTCACTTTGACTTTGATTAGGACTATTTCAATCATGTGTCCAGTCAGAAATTTGATTAGAGATGTTTAAACATGGAGTTGTATGAACGGTGAGGACAGATTTGGGATGTGATATGACTTTCTTGGCCTTGAAAAGAAAGGAATGTTGGAGTCAAGTCCATAGATGGCAATGAAAGTAGAGACAAAGGTTTATTTTTAATCAAGGAGGTTATTGATGGCAGATTTGTAAAGGGTAGGAGTGAAAGAGAGTCAGCACCCAAGGAAAGGACACAGTTTTTAATATTAGCTTGCATGGAGATCGGGAAAGAGAAGATGGGTGGTGTGAGAACAAGGGGCTCAGGGACACAATGCTTGGAATGGGAAAGGAAATTAGAGAGAAACGAGAGGGAGAAACGAGAGAAGGATAAGGATAGGGGAGGAGGAATCCAGGAAGATGGTTAGATTGGAAAACTTCAGGAAGGGAAGGAAGTAACGGAGCTAGATGAACCATACACTTAATCCTAGGAAAGGTGAATGAGCTCCTTACATGTTGTGGGAAGCATGGTTTAAAGGGATAGTTTGAGCTGGAGAAAGTAAAAGCCAGGCTATGATGCTGCCAGAACTGGTGAGGAATAGATAAACAACCTGCATTATAGAAACAGACAAGTCTGCATCCTTGTAGTTTAGGGAGGGAAGTTGGGGGCAGTAGCAATAAGAAGAATGAGCATGGGAGGGAATAAAGGTTTACAGGGGATAGTGATGTCAAAGCTGGAAACAAACATATGATTCAGCAGATTGAGAATGTACACATCCTCCAAAATGACCAAACAAGGTGCCCAAAAGACCCAGCACATCATTTACTTTAGAAAAAAAAGGAAACGGGAAAAGAAACTTGTTTCCCACCTATGTACTGCACTAATAAACATGCTCGTGGCCTTGTGTTTATAAACAGCATTTATCAGAGTATGGTGTGAAACTATGTTCAGAGCAACATGGTTTCGCACCGTGTTTTTAATAATACAACCACAGGAGCATTTCTTAACCACATTTTGATGAAAGGCCATCCCCATTTCTAAAAAAGCAGAATTTGTACACTACTGTAAAAATCTGCCATTAATTATCAGTTTGTGGGTCCCAAGTTACCTTTGTTACAAGGTACACAAAAACACAAGAAAATAGGAGGAGTAGCCCACCAGGCCCCTCAAGCCTTTCCCACCATTCAGTATGATCATGGCTGATCTGTGCTGGCATCATCTCATCTTCTGTGCCAGTTCCCCGTGACCCTCAATTTGTTGATCTTTCAAATATTTATCCACCTTCAACTTAACTATCTATAATGATCAGACCTCCACCACCCTCGGGATCAGAGAATTCCATCACCATCTGAGAGAAGAAATTTCTACACACCTCAGTTTTAAATGACCTGCCCTTTATTTTGTAGCTGCGTCCCTTATTCATGACTCTCCCACTACTGAATACATCTCAACATCTACCATGTCAAGCCAAATTAGGATTTTATATGTTTGAATAAGGTCACCCATCATTCTTCTAAACCCCAAGGAATACAGCCCCAAACTGTAGAGCCTCTCTTGGTAGGACAACCCTCTCATCCCAAGAACTAGCCTGATGAATCTCCTCTGGATTGCCTCAAATGCTACTATATCATTTTTTAGTTAAGGGGACCAAAGCTGTGAACAGTATGCGAGTGTGGCCTCGCCAACATCCTGTACAACTGTAACAAAACCTCCCTATTTGTAAACACCAACACCTTGTTGGACCTGCCTGCTAAACTTTCAGATCTCCTTGAACTTCACTCATTTGGAGTCTCTCTCCACTTGGATAATGATCTGCCTTTTGATTCCTTTTACCAAAGTAAATGACCTCACACTTCCCCACACTAAACTCCACTTGCCAGGTTTTCACCCAGTCACTCTCTATATCCCATGGCAGAATCACAACATCCTCATCACAACATGCCCTTCCACCTATTTTCATATCACTGACAAACTTGGAAGCCTTACCCACCTCCAGATCATTATGTAAACAGTAAACAATTGAGGGCCAAGAATAGATCTCTGGGGTACAGCACTGGTTTCATCCCTCCAGCATTTATTCCAACTCTGTTTTCTATGTGATAGCCAGTTTTCAATCCATGCTAACACACTTCTTCCAATTACCTTATGCAGCAGCCTCCCACGTGGCACCTTGTCAATTGCCTTTTGGAAATCTAAATACAATACATCTACAGGTTCCCCTCTATCAACACTCCCTGTCACATCTTCAAAGAAATCAAACAAATTTATCAAACATGATTTACCTTTCATAAATCCATGTTGACTGGGTTTAATAATATTCTATTTTCCTAAATGATTAGTTATTTCCTCTTTAACTATTGACTCTACCATTTTGCCAATAATAGCTGTTAAACTAACTGGCCAAAAGTTCCCCACCTTCAATCTTCCTCCCTCTTTGAACAAGGAGGTCACGTTGGCTGCTTTCCAATCTTCTGGTACCCACCAGAATTTAGCAAGTTTTGAAAATTTTCAACCAATGGGTCCATTATTTCTGCAGCCACTTTCTTTAAAACCCTAGCATGCAGTCCATTGGGTCATGGCGATTTGTTCTCCTTCAGCCCCGTGAGTTTCTCCAATACTTTATCCCATATGATTGGCATCTTTACAAGTTCCTCCATTGTTTGAAATTAGCCCATCTGTTATCTTCGGGATATTTGCAGTTTCCTTCTCAGTGAAGATTGATGCAAAAAAATTTATTTAACATTTCTGCCATTTCTTTGTTCCTGTTATTAATTTACCAGCCTCTTTCTCGAGAGATTCCATACCTACCTTAGCCACCTTCTTCCTATTTATGAATCCATAGAAATTCTTACTTTTTGTTTTGATATGACACACAAGTTTTTTCCCAAAATCAATTTTCTCCCTTATCATCAACTTTTTAGTCTTTTGTTGCTGGATCCTAAAAACTTCCCAGTCCTCTGGCCTACCACCAGCCCTTGCCACTTTGTATGCCCTACCTTTCAACTTAACATTATCCTTCACCTTCTTTGTAAGCCACAGATCGTGCCTCTTTCTCCTGGAATCCCTCTTTCTAATTTGGATAAATTCCTGCTGAGTGTTATGGATCAGCTGTTTGAATATCTGCCACAAAAGCTGCCTATTAAAGCTTTCCACAATTCTAAATCTAGCCTTTCAAGGCCAGTTTGAAGGACTTTACAGAAAAGGAGCTTTATTTGATCACCACCAGAAATACATTTTCAACCTTTACTCTTATTTATTAGCATAATTCAATCATGAAAGCTCATTAGATCCATTTTTACGTTTGTTCAGTACTTATTAAAAACTTTGACTTTCATTTTTAAGAATTTGTTTTAAAAAGGTGTCACCAGTGCTTATATTCCTGGTGTGTGAATAAGGAAAGATTTATGTTAAAAGCATAAAAAGCCATACACAGCTCCAAATACTGGACATTATAAAATCTTCTCCTATGTTACAGGATTTAGGCCCAATAACAATGAAGGAACAGAAAATATTTCCAAGTCATGACAGTATGCGACTTGGAAAAAGAACCTATAGGTAATGGACTTCCCAAGCACCTGGCGCCCTTGTCCTTCTGATGTTAGAAGTTGTGGATTTGGATGTCATACCAGCCCAGCTGAATAACTACAATTTGTTGATGGCACATATTCAGCCAATGTGCACCAGTAGTGGTTGGAATGAATATTTAATTTCACCTAAATTACACTGACATTCAACCTTGCTGATTTACAAATGAAAAAAATAGCAGCGTAACAGAAACAAATCCAGAGGCAGATTTTACACATGCAGTCCTGAATTATGGCTAAACAATGGCAATGCATTGAACACTCACTTGCTGCACAAGGTGCAATGGAGTCATAACACGGAACAAAAGACACCTACAAAAAAGGCCATGTTGTCTAACAAGTCTGTAAGTTTCTGCAGCACAATGCAAAACCACAATTTTATTCTCTTCCCCTTACCCATTTTTAAATCTATTTTGTACTTTACACATAAAGGACATCATGATTCTTACTTATCCTATCAAAACAGTTCTTACAGTTAAAAGCAATTAGAACACTTGCAGCTTTTCTTCCAATGGAAATAAGCCTCAACTGTCAAGTCTCTTCTGATAAACATGGTCTCCTGTCCTGGCATCGTGCTGGTGAATCACCACAGTGCATCAGCTGCAGTACTGCGTGCAGTTCTAATCACCAAGGTATAAGACGGATGTGATCATGTCGGAGAGGGTGCAGAGGAGATTCACCAGATGTTGCCTGGGATGGAGCAGTTCAATAATAAGGAGACATTGGAAAAGCTAGGTCCATTCTCCCTGGGGCAGAGGAGGTTAAGAGGGGACGTGATTGAGGTATATAAAATCATGAGGGGTATAGTTAAGGCAGACTGCAGGAAACTTTTCCTTGTGGTAGAGGTAGATAAAACTAGAGGACATAGATTTAGGGCAAGGGGGAAGAGATTCAGAGAGGGTGTGAAGGGGATCATCTTAACCCAGAGAGTGTTAAGTACCTGGAAATGCACTGCCTGAGAGAGTGGTTGAAGCTAGGTCGTTGACTGCATTTGAGAAGTGTCTAGAAGGGCACTTGAATTGCTTAGGCATAGAGGGCTATAGATCAAGTGCTGAGTGATGGGATTAATAAGGAGAATGCCCTTTGGTCTCAACACTGTACAATTCTATGATTCTATATTGCCCATGGTTTCAAAGTCTTCTATGTAATGGACTTCTGAAATCAACTCTAAGTGACTTAGACACTGTCTTCCAAAGACTTTCTATTTTGCATTCTATGCCTCTATTTATAAACTACAGTCAGTCTTGCCTCACACTTGGAGAATTTCTAAGTAGCCCCCTTTTATTAAACTCAGTTTATACTCCCACACTTTGTTTTATCCTTCTCAAAATATAATATTGACTTTTCTATTTTAGCTTTCATCTTCCACCTGCTTGGCCATTTGACTAGCTTCTCAACATTTTTTCCTCCACCCAATAAAGACTCATCCATGCTGTTATGTCTCCTAAAATATTTTGATAACATTTTCCTGTCTGAGTTCAAATTATCTATATATACACATGCTAAAAATGAAAGGGAAGTCAATATTGTGCCTTTGGGTATTTCACTTGCAACCCTTCTCCAATCTGGAAAAAAAACCTATTGGCATTCTAAACACTTGCCCCTCTCCCTTCCTGTTTTCCATCCATACTGTTATATTTGCTCTTAACCCAAGGGAAATTAGCTTCAAATAATGTGTGGCTGCACTCTCTTAAATTGGAGGCCAAGTAAGGTTTTTGGATACCTTGTATAAAACAGTGTTTCAATGGTTCTAGGATTTATGTTTGTTGGCACACAGGGTCTAGGCTCACACCTGTAATGATATTTGGATGCAATAGTTCCCATTATTGCAATATCATTCCATAAAAAGTATGGATTGGAAGTGCAATGAAAACTACATCTTTCTCTACACCGTATTTAGGCATCCAAGAGTAAAATACTGCAAATGCTGCTAATCTAAAATAAATCAGTAAATGCTGAAAATACTCAACAGGTCAGCAACAATCACATAGAGGAACACAGATATTGTTTCAGGTGAACAATCACTCTCTCTCTCTCTCTCAATAAATGTTGCCTGCTCTGCTGGCTATTTCCAGCATTTTTCTCCTTTGTTACAATCTTTCTGTATTTAGAAATACTCAGTCAAAACCTCCCAAGGTCATTACCCCAAAAACCTCAGGATACTTTTCTCCAGGTAAAACCAATGCATCTCACTCACATTACACCAACAGGCAAAGTTCAAGACATTCTTAATTATTGAATTAATTGAATATTAGTCAGCTGTGGATATAAACCAAACAAAAACAAATTATCAGCTGGACAATGAAAATGAGAAGCAAATTAATTCCACATATATCAAAATTTTGCACAGTTACCTTCACCATCACCAGCTGTTTATTACTGGATTTGCTGGAGATTAAACATCATGTCTAATAGTACAGGATAATGAGTAGATCATCCCACCCTTCAATTAGATAACAGATGATCTTTCCCTCATTTTCATCTGAATCGCAATAGGTTCCTTATATATTAAATAATCCCCAAAAGTAATTCCTCTGGTAACCTATATGTATGATACTTCAGATTCAAGTCAAGGCCCCATACACGGGTTGACAATTTTGGTGCATGACACATCTCAGCTGAGCCCAAACCTCAACACTGATGTGTGCCTTCTCACAGCTACAGTCATTGAATACTGGTAGAAATATCCCTTCCCAGTTTGAAAGGTGTCGATACTGAATGTAGCACTCTATGCCACAAAGAAATTGACTTATTCATCAAAAAGAGACACAGTCTGAACCCAAGTTACTCATTATTGTGGGAGGTTGAATGGTTATAACTATTATACAGCCTAAAATGATTCACAAAAAATGCTTCTTGGAGGAGGAGAAAGGAGGCAAGGTGGGATTATATTTCCCATACTTCACTGTTGTTGAAAGTGGTCTAGAATGTACATCAAGGCAAAAGAATGAGCATGTCTGAGAAGACTGTGGAATCTTGGAAACCTTGAGAGACTTCCTTTGATAGGGTTGGACTTCTGTGGAAGTGTGATTGGGGAATTACAACCAAAATCAGCCCATTCATGTGACCATATGGCAAAATCTATTTTCAACTAGATTAGCCTTTATTGAAAGAGATGTGGAATACAAAGTCCTTCTATAACTCCCCCTGAGCTTTGAAGAGGCCTCTCAAGGTGATTTTAGTCTCCTATTTAAGGAGGGACATACTTAACTTGGAGGTTGTGCAAAGAAAGTTCCATTGGATGGAATCTTGGGATGAAGGAAAGATTGAGTAAACTCTGTGTTTTCTGGAATTTAGAGGAACGAGAGGAGATTTTATAGAAATACATAAGATTCTGAGGATCTTGTGAGGAGTTTTCATTGGTAGGGGTATCCTGAGTTGTGAAGGCTTCCTTGCAGGATAAAGGGAAACCTATTTGAGACAAAGGAGAAATTCCTACTCAGCTCTGAGTGTTCTGGATCTTAGGGATTCCCTCTTCCAGAGAATTGTGAATGCTGAGTCATTAGGTATATTAAAGGCTAAGACAGTCTTTGGACTATGGAAGAAACAGGACAGAAAGTGGAGTCGACACCAGTGATCAGTTCGACCTTAATGCTATTTTATATCAGGGCAGGTTCAAGAGGTGATAGAGTACTGCTGCTCGCCTTTCTTATGTTAAATTTCTTTTAATGTTATTAAAAATGGACAAATATGGTTGTGGTCCAAAAAAAGCACCGAACTCATTACGTATTAGTATATAAGTGCCTTAAGTATAATATTATATTTTCAAGCCATATAATAGAACCTCAAATCATAAAGCATTTGTGGAAGTGGCAATCAGAATAAATTTCTAAGCAGAGGACGTGCAGGCGGTTCATGTGCGTGGTTGCTAGGAGGCAGAATCACTGTGGTGGGCCACTGTGTGCTCGGGCACGGGAATCGGTGGATCGTGTCAACGGGACCACACGTTCAACCATGACACCGTGTATTATTATTTACGTCTTGATTACAGAGGTTCCTGGTGTAAACTTCGGGGGAAACTTCGCTCTTGCTGGCAGTCTCAGGATTTATGGGAAAAAAGTTTTGACCAGCCCCCTGCTGGCAATTTAAAGTATCCAGCAACACACATACAAACACATGCAGGCTCTAGAAATCTTAAATAGAAATATTGGAGCGGCTCAACAGGTAACTCCCAGAAATACCCGGCAGCCGGCCATTCCTCAAGTCTCCGTCCATAACGATGCGAGCATGCAAGCGAGAGGTCTGACACCAACTCTAACCGCTTTTCCTTGGCCGACGTTAATCAGTTGTATTTTACAGAAACAACCCCACTCGGTGAATCGACAGTGAAAATAACTCAGTGTCAACCATTAGTTCCCACATTTGATTTCGGATCACATTGGATCGGAACTAAAAAGTAATCTTCACCAAGTAAATTCGTTGAAGGATTTTAATTATTTTCAGTTTCGGGTCCCTTTTATCCCAGATTCCCACAGGAAGGGTGACTACAAATGGGGCTGAAGCAGTCGGGGTAGATATAGCTGCCCGCCCGGTGGGAGCAGCTGAACTCACACAACACAAACCGAACGGAAAGAGTCGCAAATTCACCTTCAGTTGGGACTTGGACACCTTGCCGCATTTGTCGACATCCAGGGCCGTGAACGCATGCCAGATAACTTTCAACAGCTCCTCTCGAAGCGCCATCGCTGCCTCGGGTTAGTCCGGTTTCGCTCCTAGTGCCGTGTCCTGCCTCTTCCGCACGTCAGTCAGAGGCACGGCGCGGCTCGCACATTCCTCCACAAACAGTCGGCGCGACTCACCCCACCCACCGGCAGGCGGACGGAGCCTGAAATTCTTTCTGTTCTTCAACTCTGGAAAAAATGGGTTCAGAAGGTACGAGGTAGGGTTCTGGGTCTTTGTGGCGGACCTTGTTGGATGGCTCCCCAATAAGATACTCAAAAATAATATGGAAGAATAAAACAAAAACACAGAAAATGCCATCAGATTTCTGAACGGTCCATGAACACTAACCTCCTTATTCCTTTTTTTGTACTATTTATTTATTTTTGTAATTTGTAGTGATTTTGTCTTTGCACTGTACTGCTGCCGCAAAACAACAAATTTCACCACATATGTAAGTGATAATAAACCCGATTCTGAAATACTCACCCCTCATATGTGGGAAGAAAAAGAGTTAACATTTCAGGTGGAAGACCCTTGCTTGACTGTTGTCTCTGTTTTTCTTGCCACAAATGTGGCCTGTTTGAAGGACTTTACAGAAAAGGAGCTTTATTTGAACACCACCACAAATACTTTTGTACTTTTTTTTAAAAAACTTTGACTTTAATTTTTAAGAACTTGTTTCAAAAAAGGTGTCACCAGTGCTTATATTCCCGGTGTGTGAATAAGGAAAGATTTAAGTTAAAAGCCATACACAGCTCCAAACACTGGGCATTATAAAATCTTCTCCTTTAAGTGCAGCATACAAAGGTAAAGCTTAAGGAAGTAAGTCACAGGAGATAGAATAAGGTGGAAGGAGGCTTGTGTAGAATATAATCACTAGCAATGGCCTGGAGTCTGTGTCAGTGATAAATCCTGCCAACTTCTAATCTTTCCATCCAGTTTCCAAATCAGATTCAGGAATCCTTTCTGCTGATTTCTGACTATCATAAAGAGAGAAAGAGAAAAGAAGGAGCTTCCCATTTCAATATTTTCTTTAAAAAGAATCTGGAAGTAAAACTCATTTTAAAATTTCAATTTAACTTTAGAATGCCACATTGGAATCCAGGTAAAATGGTTATTTGGCTTATGACCTAATAACCATTACTTCATTCCATGTCTTTCAAATGTCAGTTTACAGTACGTGTTACATCAGATTACAGCATCAAATCAGTTCCCAAAAACAGTTTCCTTATGGTGTTTCACTCTATACCATTTCAACCTTCATCCAAAATGAAAATGTTTTTATTTTAAATGTGTAGTATGCATTCAGCATTGTTATGAGATAGGATGTCTAAATACAATCCTCCAGAATTTTCTGGTTTTATTTTTGATTTCCAGCATCAGCAGTTTTTTTTTCATTTAATACAGAAGAATGCCTCATCACCAAAATTTACAAACAAGCACCAAAACCTGGCTTGACTGGTGAGGGAGGAAACTCTCCCAGTCAAATCCTTCCTGCACAACTGGAGTGTTCCTATTGCTGCCCTCCTGGTGGTTGCAATGCATGATCCATTTCCTTCGGTAATGTGCATTTGTCAGAGAGAGATGCAGGGGTCTTTGTCCACGTTCATCCCATACAGCTGCATAACACAGGACTATGTTACAGGCATACGCTGAGACAAACATCAGCTGCTGCTGGAAGATTATCAGCCCAATGATAATCTATGTATTTTGGTCCAACCAAAATTTGCTGGTCTTCCTATGCGACGAGCTGTCCGCAACAGAAAGCTGTGGGCTGATTCATTCCAGGGTGCAGGAGTACACACCAAGGGCTGCACCGAGGTTTGGTGCAGTCAGTGCAAAAACTTGGGGAAAGGCCACATTGAATATCCTTCCCATCACTGCCCACTGAGGGGCAAGAACATGTCCAAAAAATCTCTTGGACTTAATCCTTGAGGAATGCATGCAAAAGAAAAATTGATGTCATGCTTATAGGCAAATGGAATGATGCAATGAATGGTGACATGAATGTCCTGCATTAGAGAATAGCAAACTTTATGAATGAAGTATATATTTAAAAAAGGTAGTGTGCTATGTTTGATATAACCTCAGCCTTGGTAATACACGATGGTTGCTTAGATCTGCAAGTAGATACTGTATCCAACAGAATCAATTTATCAGAGAGCAAGAGTGCTTTGAATCATAGGAGGAAGGTGGTCTAAATTGGATGGTGTCTGTGATGCATCATTAACGTGCACCCAAACCACCTCATGGAGTCTAGTATGTTCATTTTAATGATTTCAGTATACAAGCCAGTGTGAGCTATGCTATTTCCCAATCCATCAGAGAGATACTCTGTTTGTGTGTGTGTGTGGTTTGTGTGTGTGTGTGGTTTGTGCCACAGTCTCAACAGTGGCACAGCTGGTGGAGTTGCTGCCTCACAGCTCAAGTGACCTGGGTTCAATCCTGACCTCTGCTGTATCTTTCGGTTTGCACATTCTCCTCTGACTGCGTAAGCTTTCCTCCAGGGTCTCTGGTTTCTTCCCACATCCCTAACATGTGCAGCTTGGCAGGTTAAATGCCCACTGTAAACTGCCCCAAATGTGTAGCTGAATGAGATGGGGAGGGGGGTCAGGAGAAACTTGAGTGGAAAGTGGGAAGAATATTGAAAAAAAATGAGATTTCTGTAGGATTAGTGTAAATGGGTGCTTGATGGTTGTGTTTCTGTGCTGAATGAGTCCTTGTCAAGATGGTGACCTTGTGGAATTCTGTCACAGAAGGCTTTGGAAGCCAAGTGTTGGAAGGTGGTAGAGACACAAGAGACTGCAGATGCTGGAATATGGAGCAACAATCTGCTGTAGAAACTCAGCAAGTTGAGGTGTAGGTAGGGGTGGGGGGGGGGGGGGAGGTGGAGAAAGAGGAGGAAAGGAATTGTTGATATCTTGAGTTCAAACCCTGCATCTGGTAGATGAAAGAGGTAGATGTATTTTTAGATATAAAAGGCATCAAGGGATAAAGCAGGAATATGGGAATGAGATCGGGCATCAGCCATGATCATCCTATTTTCTCTGTTAACTTACACTGCTTGACACCAGCCTGCAGTTCTATAACATGGAGGTGCATTGTAGAAGCAGCAGGTGGTGGAAGTCATCATGGATGTTCCTGCAGTTTTAATCAAGAGGCACAATATCAGATAGAGTGCAGACTTCAGCATTTTTCCAATGATGTGCTGGAGGCTGTGGAGAAGACAAAGTAAATCCTCTACAACATGAAGGGGCCAGGAGGCCCTCCAGCCACAGATATAAAAAGTAATGGGAGATCACAGCTGTAGATGTGAACACACAGAGTCAGGCCCAAGGATATGGATACAAGAAGTTCAATGACCACCCACCCAATACTACCAATCCCTTTATCTACTAATAACCTGTATCAAATCAGGTTTGGGATCTAATATTAATATATTTCAATTGCTGTTCACACCCGCAACTCAGACATACAGCCAGGCACTCAAGCACATCTAGCATGTTGCTTAACATTTGCTAACACACTCTCTCTTGCTGGACTAGTTGGAAAAGAGCTGGCATCAGCAGCATGAAGCCAGCAGGGTTAGGAACAGTGCATCACCATACAAATTATCCCTGTCCTTCCAGAGGACACTTTGTTCCAATCCAGGTGAGCAATCATTACTGAATCTACGGTGTGTAGTAGGGCACAAACCATAGATGATGCAGGTAAACTTTCTCATATCCCACTTCCTCTTCATCCCCAATCTCATCTGATATACAAGTTGTAAACATAGTCATACACATCTTACATTCATTCTCCCTTTTCATCATAACTCTGCTGTTATTCTTTACTCCTTTCAGATAACCAAGAACAGTAAGTAGTCCTGCTTGCAGTTGCAGAGCAAGAGAATGAAAATAGGGGAACACTGTAACTGGATTTGACACCCACAGTTACCAGCTCACACATACACACATCCTAGAGTCAGCATTGAAGTAGGAGTTGCACAGGTGACTCACTGTCATGACTGCCTGTAGCCTGGAAGGTGGGAAAACAATAACCCAACTGGTAATTCTTGAGAGAGCATGTGAGGAATTCAAAGAGTGAACTCAGAGGCAGCTTTATGAGTAAACACAATGCAATTTTGGCACATTGTTAGTCTAATGCAAAAGTCATCACAGGCCATGGAAATGTCCAGCACCAACCTTGAACAGGATTCAGCCCAGAGTCCATCCTTTCCAGGTGCAGAAATAGTTGCTCACTACATTGCATCACGAGGACCCAACCATTGCAGCATGTGATGCCTGATGTCTTGGTTTAAATTGCAGTGCAAGCAAAAGCCTCTAGACTTCAATAGAGAATACGATATCTACAGCATGTAGTTTGTCAAGCATTCAAGGAGTTTCTTACAGGATCCAGTTGTTCTTAGACACAGGCATTCTACTTGAAGTGCGGAATGAGAAATAAATTTAATGGTTCATTTTTGGCTTTATCTTAGCAGTCTTCCCAACACACATTCAAAAAAACATGAAGAAACACATTTTCAGTTCAGGTCATGAAGAAATACCCCTTGATTATGGTACATAAATAGATATTGGACACTATGGTAGCAAGTTGGCATCTATCAAATAAAACAATTCTGTAACACTTTAAAAATAGAACAACACAATCGTGTTTTAAGTGATAGGAATTTACCCAAACTTCCAGAGAGAGGTGGGATTGAAGACTTCCATCCTTCATGTTTAAGGCCCTTTATTCAATTTATTAAGGAGCATATTTAACTGAAAATAAATCCACAGCTGCAGGATTTATTTTCAGTAAACATCTCCAGAACGCAGGAGAGGTTTTTTGCCCCCCTCTAGTGGAAATAGTGGGGAGCTGCAGGCATAATGAAATACAAAAAAAATCGCTTGACAGAAAATCCAACTGAAAGCTCATCTACAGGCATGGAGACACAAGAGACTGCAGATGCTGGAATCTGGAGCAATAAACAATCTACTGCAGGGTTTTGACCCAAAACATCAACAATTTCTTCCCTCCTACAGATGCTGCTCGACCTGCTGAGTTCCTCCAGCAAATTGTTTATCTAGAGGCATGATGGAAATAGCAATACCCACAAAAAAATTTATGCTTTACATACAATTATAATACATCATTGACTGAATATGGTAATACTATAAAGACCTTGATAGAATGGACTTGTATGTTTCTTGATGAAAACAGAAAAGACTGAAAGCACTCAACCAGGCAAGTTTAGGTCAAGAACTAGAAAAGTGAGAAAACAAGTGTGCTAAGTTGCAGAGATAGGGAGCAGTGAAGAGAGAGAATATCAGTGATAGGGTGCAGATCAAAGTAAATGTTTTAGGTCAAGAACTGAAAAATGCGAGAAAACAAGTGTGTTAATTTGCAGAGACATGGAGGGGTGGAGATGAGAGGGCATCTCTGTGACAGGGTACCAATTAAAGTTGTCAATTTTTTTTTAAAAAGTGTTGGAGACAGAAAGGGGATAAAAATAGAAAGAAAGGTAGTTTGTGGACAGAAAAGTGGTTACTTGAATTGTTAAATTCAGTATCAAGTCTCAAGTGCTTCAACCTACCAGATGGAGGATGAGGTGGTGTTTCTTGGAACAATGTAGGAGGCTGAAGACAGATCGGAGTGGGCTCAGGTATTGAATTGTGGACCAAATGGGGCCATTCTGCAGTGGTCATGAAATTGATGTTTGGTTTCTCCAATGTGGAGGAGATCACATCGAGAGCATAGAATGCAAAACACTAAATTAGAAGATTGCAAATGAATTACTGCTTCACCTGGAAAGTGAAAAGATTAAGAACAGTTGTTGCATCTCCTGTTACACAAGTGCAGTGCAGTGAGAATGGGAGTATTTGATAGAGCTGAAAGTGTGGACCAGGGAGTAATGGAGGGAAAAGCTGTAAGGATTTGTTGGGTAGTCGAATTGTTGGATCAGAAAAGGGTAACAAAAATACAGCAAGGGATGATGGGACAGCAGGATAAAAAGATCAGAGGAAAGTGAAAGGGAGAAGAAAACAAGTTAGAATTGCAGAGCTGTTGAGGTTTGTGATCTTTAGTCTGAGTTTTTTTTTGCTGGAACACTGAATACAGCAAAGGATAAAGTGAAATCAAGGTCCAAGACAGCTTTGAGATAGTGTGTCAACAAGGTCAAGAGTGTGCATGTACTCATGCAGGGCAGTAGTGTGGATCTCAGGAGACGAGAAGTGCAGTGATTAGAGAAACACTGGATAATTGACACACCTCTCTATTGCTATGGCTATATCTTTGTTTCAATTTGTTCATTTTTCTTTTCCATCTAATGGGATTCCCCTTTCACAAACCCATGCTGATTTGTCAAATCTTATTAATACTTTTAAGTGCTCCGATATTGCTTTTTAAAACAAAATGGATTAAAGCATTTTCCACACTACTGATGTTAAGCTTACAGATCTGCAGTTCACACTTTCTCCTCTGGTGGGGTTACATTTGCCACTCAAATCTGTAGGAACTGCTCTGGAGTATAAAGAATTTGGAATACCAAAAATGCATCCACTATTTCCAGGTGCACTTCCTTCAATAGTGTGGGATGTAGATCATCAGGCTCAAGGGATTTGTCAGTCTTCAACCCCTTTAATTTCCCTACCACTAGTTCTTCACTGACTTCCTTCAGTTCTTCTCTTATAATTTAGGTTTTACGTTGCCTACAAACTTACTCTCATTCTCCATCTTCCCCTCCTTAAATATTTTGTCCTCCTTTGCTGAATTCTTAACTGCTCCCACTCCTCAAGCTTCCTGTCTTTTTTTGGCAATTTTATGTCCCTCCTCTTTGGATCCAATACTATCCTTCATTTCCTCTAAGTCACTGTTAAGCCCTCTTTTCTGAACCTGAGCCACCTCAGAACCCACAAAACCAAGTGGAAGAAAGTCATTCTCAATCCTAAGTGCTTAAGAAAGTTTTGAAAATTGCCTGTACTAAGGAAATACATAATAAGTAACTAAATGTAGTGAATGGTATGCCCATAAAATTGAGAGTAAAGGAATATCACCTATAGTATATGGGTTGCCTCCCAAACATTCATGGTAACTATATTAACATGATGGGTGTGTAGCAGTTAAATGGAAGACATTTTTAAGATGGCACACAGTTTAGCTTGGTCATTTTAACTCACTGATCTTGAAGTCATTTCCTTTTCATGTGGTACCAAGGTGCTGTACATGGGGTTATTAATACTTCCTTGCTTGGTAATTTCCTTTCACTGGAGCCAAAAGAATTTTTTGAGAAATTTTCTGCTGTGGACAAACTTTACACTCTGCTCCCAATGCACTGTGTGTTAGACCTTTCAAGGTGCTCCAGGTATTTATAATATGAGAATATACAACTACCAGCTTTAAAAAGGATTTAACAATGATTGGATCTGGCACAATATTGAGAGGTATGTCAGCTGCTGAAGCTGCCCCAAATGGTAATGATCAACAACCTGGATTGAAAAAGGTCATTTGGACAGTTCAGGAGTAGGACCTTGAGTCAAACTGCCAATCACAGACGACTCCACATAGAATGGCCATAGGAATGAACTTGGTTTGACCCACAAAATGTGCAGTTGTGAGCCAATGGGTTTGAGACTGGTTTACTGTGCCACCTGTAGCGATGAGAATAAATGGCTATTTCTTCCTTCAAGACATTTATAAATACGAGTGTACACCAGAAGAACACGACAGATCAAGCAGACACTAGTAGTTACATAACCATCAACTCAAACTTGCTTCTACCTCCTGACCGATTCCCTATTGAAGTTGATATGCTTTTGCTAATGTTTATACAGGATCATGCTGAATGCCTTCTAAAAGTTTACTGCATTCATTTCCTTAATACAGCCTGATTTGTTAGACTTTCTTACCTCTTCAGATCTCTGCTGGTGCACTCTAATTAGCCCGATTGAGCAATCATTGTATCTAATAACAACTTCCAATAAATTTCCTACCAATAACGTAATAGAGAAACATTCCTTGTTGCTCTCCCACTGTACTTTAACAATTGGGGATAGTATTTCACAATCCCCAATTGTTAAATTTTTCTACAATGGGGGGGGGGGGGGGGGGGGGGGAGGGGGGGAAAGAGGGGGAAATATTTTCTGCGAACTTATTTTCCCTTTCCCTACTTTAAAGAGGATGGTCACTTCCAACTTGTAATCTTACATTCACTTTCAATTCATTCTCTTCCTAAGTAAAAGCACTCAAAATATACTGCCATTAAAGCGTAAATTCTTGGCTGCGAAAAAAACTATTTATCTAACTATTTTTGCATGAGAAATCAAAGTTAGTGTTATATTTTGAATCTTAGTTGACAAGAAATAAAATTAATGATTTTATTTTATTTTGGCCCCATTACCTAAATGATTAGATATTCCCCAGAACACCCATGTTCTGGATTTTTAAGTCGTCAAATCCATCTGTTCAAGTAATTTTATGTACTCACATTAACTGACTTCATACCAAAAATTTACATTCACAAATGTACACCCAGTTTATTGGACAAGACAGTTAGGTGACAGTCCACAATTTACAGTTAAGTACAGTAAATAGAAACACTTCAAGAAACACAAGGTGCAATGTTTTTCTACAATGCACTAGCTTAATAAAACAAAAACTGCTCTTAAACACTAGTAAACAGTGAACAACTTATTTGCCTTAAATCACATAATTAAAAATATTTTCCAAAAAGCCTATTTCTAATACAGCAATGATTGTTTAAAATGCTAATAAATTTTACAGCAAGTGTACAACACTGACTAATATAGCAGCAGTTTTCCCAAGACAAGTTCATCCATAGGCTCTTGTCATGGATCTCAAATGCCTACAAAGTGCTCCCAGTACAATGTATAACATGGTTCGAGTACATCCTCCCAATGTACAAAATATGGGTTTTAAATCTAAACCCAGGCAAATTTACAGAATTTATGGTGTGTGAGCCACTCAATAAAATGTCCCAATATCTTCTTTGATCAATCTTTGCCCTCTTTATTCAAAAGGCACACTAAAATTGAAAAGTAAAAAATTAAGACTCCGTAGGCAGCAAAAATGCTACATTAACAACATTTTGCAGGTATGAGTATCCTCAATGGGTCCTACAGTTGTGTGATAACTAAACTGCCAACGACTTGCAAACAAAATTCCAACTTTTAAAAATAAAATAAAATTGGTTCAACCAACTGCACAATTTCAGTAAATTGTAAGGCTGACAGAACGGTTGATTTTTTTCCCAATGATCCTAGAATTTCTGTTACTTTGCACCGTAGACCTAGTTGTCATTCGGTCCGTGAACAACACTCGTTCTTCCGCTGCTGCTTTTGCCATTTGTGCCTTCTTCAGTTCTCTGAAATAATAAAACAAAATTGTTTGTGGAAAAGTATTTTCTTAAATCTTAGACAATAAACTGGAAGAACAATATATTCTGGGGAGCAATGAATAAGTCACAAAATTTTGCAATTTAATAACGATAGACAAATATTCCACTCCATTGCAATCATATTCACCCCAAAAATCTCAGTTACATTCCAATAAAGGATCATTCCATATTTATGAACCACAGACCAGGAAGGTCCAGGAACAACCTTGAGGTGGGAAAGAGGCAGCAGAGGGCATAAGCAAGGAATGCAAAAATAAAAAAGGGTGAACAACGGCAATGGAACAGAACTGGCAAAAGGCAACCAAAAAGCATCAACAATTCAGAAGTTAAGGAAGTCAAATCAACAATTCAGTAGTTAATGACAGATCTTGCTGGCTCAGTCCTACTCATGGGTTCCTACATCCACAATTACATGGGTCAAGATGTAGCAGTCTAATCTCACTGGCCCTCTACAAATCGAAGAGTGCAGAAGCACAGTCTGTTTCAAAAGCACCTCCAGTGGAGCAGAAAAGAGCCCCTCCGCAAAACAGGCAAAGCTGGTGCAGCTATAAAATCAATTATTTTAAATAATTTAAATTCAATTTCAAGACATTTAAGTCTCAAAATTGAAAATAAAATTAAAAATATTAAGGTAAAATTGTCATCATTTTCTCATTAGCCTATTAATCCTTGGCCCTACAATACACACTGAAATCAGAACCTGGAGATTCCA
The DNA here is from genome assembly GCF_009764475.1 of Pristis pectinata. Taxonomy (NCBI): domain Eukaryota; kingdom Metazoa; phylum Chordata; class Chondrichthyes; order Rhinopristiformes; family Pristidae; genus Pristis; species Pristis pectinata. Next base: position 27,126,783 of record NC_067418.1, read on the forward strand.
GCAACCCCATGCTGGAGGACGTACATAAGATCTGCAAAAATGCATTACCAAGGGGTTAACAATTATACTATTTAAACAGTCACAATATCTGCAATTAACATTAATTTACAGGCAACCTCAGGTAGCAAACGGGTTCCCGTATACAAATGTCCCTAAGTCGATTTTGTCCATAAGTGGGAAGATACTCAAAAAAAAACCCACTCAACATGGTAACCTTACCTCCAAAATATTGTAATGAATAGCATAAAAAGCACGACTGGTAAGAACAACCACTAAAAGTGGAGAGAAATCCAGTTCTGACATTCATAGAAATTAATGCATATACACATGATGGACTTTTGAATTTAATATTATGGAAGCTTGTTCATACACAAGTGTCCATAGGTCAGGCATTCTTAACCTGGGGACGGCCTGTATTCATACGTGAAGGGAGTTCAAGTGACATGAAGTGCATGTGATCTAAAGAACAGTTAGCTAATGTGCTTACTTTTGCAAAAGTGCATTTTTGAATTTTTCTGCATTTAATTCTAACCGAAGTTGATCTGCACTTTTTCTTGCGGTCGGGAGCAGCACTGAATGTCTGATTAAAGCTCCTGCGGTGGGTCGTTTTTCCGGGTCTGGATGAAGCATTAACTGAAAGAAGTATTTAAAACATCCATTATTCACAATACAACAAACATATCTGTCATAGTTGAAAATCTTTTTAAGAAAGCAAATTTGCTAGTCAAATCTTACTTTCAATAAATCCAAAAACTCCTGAGAGTGCGTTTGTGGAAGTGTAGGAAGTTTTCCTTGTCGAATCTCATGCCATTTTTCCCCATTTCTTGGCAATGGCTCTGCACCAGCAGCAGATATAACAGTGAGAGCAAGAGCAAAAATATCTGCTTTTAGCAAATGTCTGTAATCCTGAAATACAAAACATTTGAAAGAACGTCATTGTGGAAACCATAACTTTTGAGGTTGGGAGAATAGATGGAATAGATCTGTGCAGTTAGAAACCACAAAAGAAAAATTCAAATGAAATTAACTCAGTTACATTGGTGCAACTCACACACATTTACCATCTTTTCCAGTAGAAGATATAGCGACATATCAAACTATATAAAATTGAATTGAGATATGGATATGGTAGGGTAGCCTAGCTAGTGTTGGCCCAAAGCTAATCAGGATATGGACACGGTTGGCAATTTTGAAGGACGTAGCCTGACATGGTCTTTCTTCGAGATTATTCTTTCATCTGGGGGACAGAAATTTGTAAAGAAAGAATAACTACTAACTTACTTTGAAACTCTCCTTATTCATTCAACTAGGAGCAGGATCACTTACCAACCACTGCAACTCAACACCATGACTATCTACTACGATGGAACAAAAATCAGTAAGTATTAGGTAAAAATTCAGGAAGTAGTTCCATTAAGTTGACTTGTGCAGCATATTTATAGAGGTGGATTCAAACTGAAACACTCAATTTTACTTTGAAATATTAACACATTATAGAACCAAGCTCCATGATCCAAGCCTAATAGGGATCCAACTATATAGGGTTCAAGCAAGGCGTCTACCCTGACTAAATATTCTCATTTGGGTCAAACATCAACCCAGATATTCCACTTCTGTAAACACTCAAAGATCAATGTAAATGCTATCATCCAATTGCAGCAAAATTGCTGGTACAGAGTGGAAATCCACATTTTAAGTTACAAATCAAACTAGAAGTTTTTTTTTTAAAATTGGGGAGAACTTAGAATTTTAATATCTTTGTTAAGATTTGCTTATTTATACACATTCTATACATTTACTGCAACAGAAACATTACCTCTTGCAGTACTTCATTGGCCAAGTATCGACTATCTCCCTCTTCAACGTGAGGATTGGATACACGAGTAACATGCCCAAGGTCACCTAAATTTAATAAAATAAGTTATTTACCATATTTACATCAAATCTTCCAATATAAAGAGGCTATTCAGCCGATCAAGCTCATTTTGTGTTTTTTTTTTGGGGAAAGGTATCCAATTAGTCCCATTATTTCAGCAGTCTACAATTTGCTTTCCATTTCAAATATATACACTAATTCCCTCTTGAAGGTTGTTATTGAATCTACTTCTACCACCTTTTTAAAATCATTCTAACACATGACTTTCTATAGAAAAAGAATCCACTTCCCCTTTGGTAATTTTTCCAATACGACTAAATGTTTATTCTGTAATTACTGCCACATCGACAAATAGAAAGCATTTCATATTCACTCCAATCTTAATTTCTCAATGCTAAATATGAAACATATCCTACCTATTTTGTATACAATATTTGTTGACAATATGCAGTCATCATCATCCATCTCCTCTGCTGCAGAATTAGTTACTAACTTTTTGGATATAAATATGTTACCTAAAAATAAGAGGACCAACAGCAGTTAGGAACAGGCACTGAACTTTAATATTACAGAAATCAAAACATTATTGTGGGAGTTCTGTACATATATTCACAACTGATTTTCCAAGTTATGAGTTTTTGAAACTCATTTGTTAAGAAGGGCAGAAGCCTCCACATTTAATCTCTGGTCTATTGGATGTTTTCATCTGGGGCATATGATTAGCGTCAGCACCCTTCAATAGGTTTGACTGGCACAAAGAAAGGGGGAAAAAAAATCAGAATTATTGAACATGAAGTCAAATGACTTTAGATGGAAGTATATAGAATATAATTTGATAAGCTTATTAGGATCATATGAAATACCAAACAATTAATGAATAGCAAATCTGAATGAGATTCTGAAAAGCAAAAAACTGTACTCCAACATTTGAGGTGAAATGAAATGAAAAACATTAGCACCACACTTAAATACAGGAAGTCCCCTACTTACGAACGTCCATACTTATGAACTGACCTTCGTAGTTGGTTCGTAAGCGGGCCCGGCCCCCAATCCCACCACAGCGGTGGTACACCTTCTTTGGCCCAACCCTAGGCCAAGTGCGCATGTGCGGCCGTGATCCCTCGCCCAAATGTGCATGCGCGGATACTGTTCTGAGTTACACACAAAATCGGGTCACGAACAGTCTCAAAAACAGAACTTGTTCGTAACCCAGGGACTTCCTGTATTACCAGTTTAAAACACTGGAACCATTTCCTGGTGCAATTTAGGACTCAAATCTATATTCCACAACTCATCAGTTCATAGCAAAATTTGTGCTCAAAAATACAGGTGCTCCCCAGGTTATGGGTAACCTGACTTAGAAATCTGACTTCACATAAATTCTTCCATTCATTTTTAAAAGCATGTTTCAAGATACTAATAATAAGAATGTTTGGGGGACTGCCTGTATATTTAATAACACCCCCCCCTAAACTTTCTCCTTCCTCCTCCAGAAAAGATAATGGATTATGGGGAGTTATGGTGGGTTATTGTTTTAGTTACTGGGAACTTTCCTTAACTGGGGGGGACAAGACAGTGCTGATACACTATTCAAATGAATGGACAGAATAACTCTCTCCACATTTGCTAGGCAGTACCTTAGGATGGAGGACGTCTTGCTTCCAAATGAAATCTATCCACACAACTTATAGCAGGATTACAAAATTAGTCCTTCGAACAGATATCCATAGTTATTCTCCGTGCTCCCATTGCCCGAGCAAACATTGGTAAATTCTTAAGACCAACATTAATCCAAATCCTACCCAAGCCACATAGTTCAGAACATCATTAATTTTGTACTCTTGCTCTTGGTATACTTACTTCAAGCAAACAGTCACCTCAACTGACGACTGGAGCTCACTGCGTCATAAGACTCAAATTATACCCCAGTAATAGTCACTTACAAAGTATTGGATATCAGTGAAGAGCAAAAGCCTTCATGGCAATGTACAAATATAGTATAGCAAATCAATTCCTTAACCGTGAAATAAATATAACAGTACTTTTTTTTTTGAAGTAAATCACAATATTTCAGTCCAATTTAATGCATACATAAAACAAAGTTATGCATTGATAAATGAGTACTTCCAACAAGATCAAGTGAAAATATATTTAGATTATTGGGAATCTTTTGAAACAGGAATTTACACGTGGTCTGTATAGGTAGTTATGTCGATTTAGTGTTGTGATGTAACCAACTATCTTGGCACAAACTTGAGTGCTCATAAGCATTCTACTAACATGCTCATTTTCTCTGGATTCAACTGGAACACATCTCTATAGCGACAGCACACACACCATAGCAGACGAAAATCTGTATTTTACTAGATTTCTCAGCGTCTTTGTTTGGAGATTCAAGCACACCAGCAATAAATGGCACTAAATTTTTTCAACGTAGCATGTGGTCAATGGCTCTACAGCTACAAAGGGATATTAGGACAGGCAAGCAGAAGCTTGATCAAAGATGAAGGCTTTGAATGTGTTTTAAAGGAGGAAAGGAAATGCAGCAAGGTGTAGATGTTTAGGGAAATAAATTCCAAAATAAACCTTGGGTAGCTGAAAGTACAAATGTTAGCAAATAATGAAAATGTGGGTGCCCTTGAGATTCAAAATGAAGGAAAAATAGGGAGGCAGAGATCATTGAGACCGTTGACAACAAAGCTGATGCACAAGGGGCCAATATAATAGCTATGTAAAATGGAGATTTCTAAGGAGAGAGGGCTTAATATAAATGAAAATACACACGGAACATTGTTTACCTGTACCCCAGTTCAACATAGAGACTACAATGAAAAATTCTATTAAAAAATTGTACTCAAGTATAAAAAATTAATTGTGGGTACAAACTTTAAAAGGGTCAGCATTAAATGGCATAAATGGATCTACACACTTACTTGGCTTTATATCCATGTGCACAAGAGACATACTGTGAATGTATTTTAGACCTCGCGCAACCTGTAGTAGCAGGTCCCTCAGCTCTGGCTCATTAAAATATCGTCTATTCCTGTAATTTTCTGCTATTGCATCTGATAGGCTTCCACCTTTCCAAACAAAAACAATACACAAAATGTTATTGCTTGAGATATCCCAATTTAATAAACTAATCGTAAGATAAGTTTGCTTGCGTTTTAGGAAGTACATTTTCTTCAGAACATGTCACTGACAGTATAAACCATCTAAATTAACAATATTAATTAAAAATTTACCATTGCAGTACTCATTTTGAATGAGCATATGGTCATCTTCCGCCCAGGCTGAATAATAACGAACTACATGCGTGTGTTGTCCTAGGACTGCATGTGCATAGACTTCCCTTAGAGCATTCTGTCTGTATGTAAAAATGAAATAAGATAGAATCTTCATCACACCCAGTACTGCAGTAAACATAAGTGTTTTGATTGAGGCAAATACCCTTCATCTACTGAAAGGCCAATGTGAATAAATGTTCAATTTAAGCTTGGAAGATGATCTATTTGTGGGCCATCAGTTATCCTCTAACTAGGACATAAAATCATTAAAAATTAGGTGGTAAATGAAGAAGCCCAATGATCAAAATAGTGATGCAAATAGTTCAATAGCACAATAAGGAGAAAGGGCTGTATTCTTTCTTTCCGTACCCTTTACTCTATCCCATTATAAGGGCATTATAAAATCTAATTTTGAGATATGCAAACAGAACTGCCACAAATTTTAACCAACTTATATATATAGAAGCTACTTACTCATCAACTGAACCTGCTAATGGCTTCTTTGAGCGTTTTATGGCATAAATACAACCATCGAGTCTCTTCACACATTTAAAAACTGAACCAAATTCTCCAGATCCAATCTTCTCCAACTCATGAAACTCTGTTGTATATCGTGATTTCATATTACTTTCAGTAATTGGAATTCTCTATTTCATAAAGTATGGAATAAAAATCATAAAATTTTAAAAATATTGTATTGACATAGGAAGCAAGAAATGAGCAATAATTAGGGTTAAACAACTGGTTTTATGGTTTACTGTATAAATGAGATGAATAATCAGGTGAAAAATGTCAACTAAAGAAAATCTAATCTTGATCCAAATTTAGATGCAGCATTCTAAAAATAAAACAAGTCTAAATGTGGCACTCTGATGCTAACTTAGAAGCTTAATTGAAAAGCAAAAAATTCAGGTGATAGAAATTTGAAACAGAAATAGCAATGCTGGAAATACTCAGGTCAGGCAACATGAAAAGAGAAAGAAACAGACATGTTGTTTCAGGTCAATGATTCTTCATCAGAAGGGCCACTGACCTGAAATGTTAACTCTGCTTCTCTCTACAAATGCTACTTGACCTTTGAGTTATTCCACCATTATTTTTAAACAGAACTTAAACATAATCACAAACAATTGTTAAACCAATTTGAGACATTTCCACAGAACAATTTCAGCTGCAAAATTTACAGCTTTGGCAATTCTAACAAGTTAATTTTTTTTATCAACTCAAAATGTAAAGCCTGTCAACAACAATGTCAAAATTAAATTTACACATTTTGATAGCCACTTGAAATGCAATAACAAGTTTATTTGCAAGTAGCAGGTGTAACACAAGTTTGGATTAAACAGACATCACAGAGGTCCCTCAGCACAATCTAATTTTTAAATCAATCCCATACATGCAATTTGTTTCCAGCTGTCTTTAGCAATATTACATTGCTTGTTCAACAGGAAAGTGATTTTGATACGAGAACTGAAGAGATTCTGCCATTAGGAAATAGGAACAATCATATTAAAGGCTGGTGCTCAAAGTGCACTCTCCCCAAATCCTAATTATACAAACCTGCTCTGCACTCTGACAGGATTTCCATCTATTTCTGATCTGTTCATCCATTCCTCCCCTACCTTCTCTACAAATTGCTTTTTCTCCCTTTCCCACTTCTCACAAAAGGTCTCCAACCTGAAATGTTAACTATTTTCCACAGACATTGCTGACCTGAGTGTTTCCAGCACTATTTTTAATACAATATTTCTTACTGTCCTACTTTCCGAACCCCCCAGCATCAACTCTAATACTACAATCCCTGGCTCAGGTACAGGCAACCCCCATGTTACAGCTGTTCAGGTTACAAAGATTTGCCCTTTCAGGATTTGTGAAAAAGTAAATAAATAAACACATTTCTTTCCAACTAGCATTCATTGATGCATGCGCAGAAGACACGGCTTCACGTTATGGACTGTAACAAAGAGGTTGCCTGTTACTGAGCTTCAACATACCAACTCTTGCTTGCGGGAACACAATGAGCTAAGTGACCACTATGCCCACACTGTAAATTTATGATTTCATGACACCAATTTTCTCATTAACATACATGGCAATATACTTAACAAGTATTTTGTTGTTACCTTTGCTGGCCGGATACTTTCATCATCAAGTTCCCCATCACTTCCATCCATCAGTTCTCTGCACGGAAACCTAAAACAATTAGATTATAATACCAAGCAGCATCTAGATATTTTACTTACATTCTATAGTGTAAACTATGAAATGATTTAATTATTTGTAAATGGTATATCAAACAAATGATACATCAACATACAAGCACAGACAATTGCATCCATGCAGTTAATAGAAAATGGAAAGTGTGTCACAGGAAAAATTAGCATAAAACAGAGTATTGCCATTTACAAGAAAAATTAAGAGGTGCTGTAGCACGTACATTGAGTATATGCAAATAAGCTTCAACCATGACAACAATTTCCTTGACTCTACACAAAAATGTTGTTAAGACTCCACCACCACTTCACTGTAGTTCATAGATCTCTGGCCAGGTTATCCTGGCAAAACATTCGTTTAATGAAAATTTACTTTTCCATGGACAATATTACTAACTTATTAAAAACTGGCTCAACACAATTTCTCCAATGACTTGGGGATTACTTTTTTGTTGTCAGAGGATCATTCTTGTTTTCTGATTGTTCTCACAGTTGGATCTCTCAATTTCCTTCTTTTGCTTTGCTACTGGTGCCAGAATCCTTATCCAATTTGGTCCTATCTGCTCTTGAACCTCACTTTTCAACACCTTAAAAAGTCAACTGAAACAGTCCTCTCCAATTAGGTTTTTTTTAATCAACTTTGCCATCATAGCTTGACACCTGCACCTGGAGTATTTTGGTACATTTTCTATGGTAAAAGCATATAAACATTGTTTCATGCAAGTGTATAGATTTATTTCATGCACAAAAAGTTATATGTATTTTATCATCCTCTACGTTCTTTATATCACAGAAAAAAAATTACAATTCAGCTTCTGCAACCCAGAACATTCTCCCCAGTCCACTTTTCTTCATTATTTTGTATAAGCAAATTGGTTAATGATGCAAGGCATGGTCAAGAAGATGAAGCATTCAGAGCCTCACCCAAGTAACTTTTCTTCAAGTCCAAAAAGGGTAAGGAGGTTTACACAAAAGGAGCATTTCAAGATGGCACGATTGCAAAATATTCTAACATATTGAAAAAAAAAAGTTTTTTTGCCAATGAATGGAATGGTTGATAATATCAAGAGCAAATGAAATTACAGCTCCATGGCTCATTGCTACAGAGTGGGGAGGTGGGATGAGGAGGATCTTATAGAATAGTATTGGGAATAGTTTCAAGACAGTATCATCTTTAAGACCCAAAGACTGTCAGTTACAGAATTGAACTACCTCTTGATCTATCTTCTTCATAGCCTCTCACCATGTCACAGCTTTCAATCTGACAGTCGCAATCTTCGTTTTCCCCGCACAGCACCAATTAATCTCATTTGTTAATATGCAAAATAAACTTTGCATCACAACTGTACAGAAAGTAGTGAAATTGAGTAAAGTAGCCTACACACAAAACACCTTTGCATCTAAACAGACGGCAGGAAAAGCTTACAGAGCTGTTAAAAGTATTTTTTTAAGAAGTTGAAGCATACAGTACAAAAGCAATGAATGATCAACGTGCTATGCATTGAAGCAGTCTTTCAGCATTTAAAGGTACTCAATATGTGTCAACATAGCATGGCACATTCAGGGATAAAGTGATTTTTTTACTATTTAAAAAAAGAGCACAAATGAAACTTATTGATAAGCCATGGGTTTACCATGCTGGATGGAACACCTGGTCAGAACAAGTCTGCTATAAATCCCCCAAAAGAAAACTTTGGGCAGCCGTCAGTGAAGTGAATGACAAGCACAACTAGTTTGCTATTGACTTCAAAAAATCCAGGAGCTCAAAACAGGGGAATTTAGATAAAACGAGTGGAGAAAACATTTCTACCAAGTGTTGGTAATTAGAGGATGCAAATTTAGCTGTCAAACAATTTGGCGTTTTGGTCAGGGTGGGGTGAATGGAAAGAAAGAACTTCAACTCATCAAATTTTAATCTGGAATGCATTTTCAAAAGGTAGATTCATATCAATTTTCCAAAAGGAAAACACAATGGCACAGCAGTCAGTGCTGTTGCCTCAAACAACAAGGAAGCCAGGTTCAATCCTGACTTACTTGCGTGGTGTTTGCACATTGTCACTGTGACTGCATTGATATCTGCCTGGTGCTTTGGTTTTCTTCCACATCCCAAAAATATGCTTGTATGTTAATTGTCTACCATAAATTAAAACTCAGTTTAAAGTGACAAAAATTCCAAAGGGGAGTTGGTGGGCATGTGAGAGAACAAACTGCAGGGCTACAGGGGGAGTGAGACTGATGGGATTCCTCTGCTGGCATTGACTTGATAGGCTTAATGGCATATTTCTGTGTCACAATTAAGGATTTACTTAAATTAAAAAAAGTTATACAGGACTAAAGTACATACAGATGGCAAACACAGTGAATAATAGTTTTAAAGAGATGCATGGAATAGTAGGGCTCAATGTTATGCCTTGATCATTATCACAGCAATACTTTAATAAGATAAACAATTTTCAATACAAAACGGATCAACAGTTAGTATAATAGAGAAAGAGGAAATATGGCATTTTAATGGAAAGAGAAAATGGAAAAGAATTGAAGTGGGGAAAGTGGAAGATGGAAAACAAGACTTGGGGGGAAAAAAGTGACATCAGGTGACTTGAGTGTACCCAACAGTGCACTTCAAATTCAATTTAGTAAATGCAACACTTAGCTCAAGTAGTCAAAGACCTGTCAAACAAAGATGAACAGTCATTGTTAACTGCCCGTGCTCATTTGATTTGTTTTATACATATGTATGCCACATATATGAGACAGCTGTTAACAGTTCTTTAAGAGATAACATTAGACAGTGGGATAGCAGAAGGTTATGGCAGGTAAACACTTCAAAATCAAAATGTTTTGTGCAAACTTCAGCAATTTTAAAATTTGCCAAACTGAAAAATGTCTCAATATTTACCCATCCCAATATGTCCTTTTCCTTCTTCGACAATGCACAGATGAAGAAGAGTGGATGTACATGGAGTCTGGTGTAAAAGGATTAATGTTGACATGTGGAGGCTTATTCTTGTTGTAATCACATGGCATTCTCTCAGATTGCTCAACATTCCTGAAAAGTGCTCCTCCTCGACGTCTTACTGAGCTGGAACTCAGGCAACTTGCAACCCTTGCTTTGGATAACAAACTCTGAAAATACACAACAGCAGCCTCATTTTAATAGCCATTAAATTAAATATAAATGAAACATACCACATTCACATTTTGTTTTAAAAGAAGTTCTAACATTGAGTTTTATATTGGTTCAGTGGTTAAGCAAACTCCATGTCAGAGTTATGAGCTCACGACCCAATGAAGTTTTCACAAATGTTTAATGGAAACTTTTATGCCTTCACAATCCCACAGACATACTCAGATAATTGTAGCCTTCTGCCATTGACTAATATTTTGCCATAACACCAAATGATTATGCAATTTAAATACAGTAACATGGACAATTATATAACAGTCTACTTCATGTACCTACAGAAGAACTTGTAGTTAAAAAGATTTCCATAGTTTTACAACATCCTGAAGTAAAACAGAATTAGAGAAGGTTTGAGCAATTCCACAACCAACAGAGGAGATGAAAGCTCCAGTCCTACCACATCCAATACAAATAGTGACAAACCATTACCATTAACAAGAGGCTGCTCCAAGAACATTCTCAGCAATAGCTTGCTCAGCACAGAAGTCCAAAAGATAAGGCAGAACTATATGCAACTGTCTTTAGCCAAGATGATCCATTTCTGATTCCTCTGGAGTTCCCTACCATTATAAAGCCAGTATTCAGCCAAGTCAGCAACTCTTATAATAAACCAAAAACAGTTGGCACTGGATACAGCAAATCTCATAGGAAATTGACACCATCCCAGGTATAAAGCTAAAGACTTGCACTCCAGAACAAGACAAGCTTCTAAATAACAAATAGCTGGAGGAATTCAATGGGTCAGACAACATCCATAGAAGGAAATGGACCATCAACTGTTCATTTCCCTCCACAGATACTGTCTGACCTGCTGAGTTCCTCCAGCAGTTTGTTTTTTGCTCCAGATTCTAGCATATACAGTCACGTCTCCAAGCTTCTAAATACACTATTCCAATACAGTCATTATATTGGAGTCTATTTGACAAGATGCATAAGTATATCCCATCCTCAAAAGATATGACAAATCCAATTCAGCTTGTGAGTGTATTATGAATACAGGGTATTTATAATTTTAGTAATGAAAGGTGCAGTCCCTCATACTACTCCTTCACCAATGCAGAGTTTGGATTTCATCAGGAATACAACTTCAGACTTCCTTGGTCTTAATAAGAGAAGTGAGAGTGACTGCCTTTAACTCAAGGCAAAACAACTTCAATCCTGACGTGGGGTGCTATCTGTGTGGAGTTTTCAGTTCTCTGTGTGTGCGTGCAATTCCCCCAAATACTCCAATTTACGCCACATCCCAAAAATACGCTGGTTGGTTTATTAGCTACTATAAATTACATCTTGTGTAAGTGAGTAAAAGAAGAACCGGGAGAGTTGATGGGGATGAGAGCAAGAACAGGTTACAAGGAAGTAAGTGGGCAATAGGACTCAGGGTGTACTCAAAGCTGGCATAGATTTGATGGGCAGAATGGCCCCCTTATGTCATTAGGAAATATGAAATTAAGGGGGGGGGGGGGGGGGGGGGGGGGAAACTCTCCATCATCTTGCACAAAGGAAGGAGATTGTCAAAGCACAACTTTTGACCTAAATGCCATTCTGTACTATTCCCATATCCTTTAATTCCCTTAACTTGCAGAGATCTATCAATCTCCATTCTGAATGATCTCAATAACTGATTCCCCACAGCCCTTTGGGCTAGAGAATTCCATAGATTCACTGTTCTCAAATTGAAGAAATTTCTCCTCATCCCATCCTAAAGGACCAACCCCTTTTACAAAGGGTGTTTAATTTCATTCACAATTCCTCAGAATGTGAAGCAGTCCATTCAGGAGAAATATTAATAAGAACTGATAACTCATATCTACATTTGTCTTTCACCTAGACACAACTAATATTATCTTTGTTCCACTTTCCCACCATTTCCCTTAGTCCTTCAACTACCACAGACCAAAAATCTGTCCAATTTGCCTTGAATATTGTTTATAATTGTCTTCACAGCTTTCTAGAGTAGGGAATTCCAAAAACTCAGGGCAAGAAGAAAGTCCTCCTCACTTTCATCTTAAACTCTCATTCTGAAACTATGTCTTTAGTTCTAACTGGTAATTGGTTTATTATTGTCACATGTACTGAGGTACAGTGAAAAACTGTTTTACATGCCATCCATACAGATCATTTCATCACATCAATGCATCAAGATGGTACAAGGGAAGCTAAATTCTCCCACGAAGGGTTCACATCCTTTCAGCATCTATCTGCATGAACCTAGATCTGAAACAACACTCAGGAACGGACTTCAACGGCAAAAAACATTCACAATGTATATTGTTACTAAAAATAACAGATAATAATAGTGAAAAACAATTCAAGAATATTACTCACTATGACCATCAAATCCAGTGCTATGGAGATACTCAATTTCTTCACAAAGCAAAATTCTCTAAAGAATACAATCTACCAATATTGATTGGTGTTTAAAACATGCCTAATATTCATACACTATTTAAAATAAATATGAAGATACACCTTAACAGTGATTTGAAACTCAAATTCCTTCCCTGAACACTACAACAAAACAAAAATGGACTGTAACATAATACCTGCTTATGCAAGAGCATTTGGCAGTATCTTGGGATGAAACTATGCTATTGATTCAGTATAAATCCATTCTTCTAGAAGTTTAATATTTGTTTTTAACCACCACACCACAAATTTTCCCTCTTTGTGCAGTTATGGAACAAGTTTTTCCAATCCTCTTCAAGTTATTACAATTTCTTCATCCACAAAATTCAATGACAACCACTGGCAAGCTATCTGACAAGAGAGCTTGCAGAGAAATCCTATATGCAGCAGAATCTAAATCCACCACTACAGAGATATTAGATAATCATTACTTTGAACCCTAGGTGGTTCTCTCTATTCTAATGCCGTGATGCTAACAGCTGAAGACACCATTACTCTAATCAACATTAGCTAATTTAGTGCAGAATTTACAAACATGGGACATTAATCAGCTGAACTCCTCAGCATTTTATTAATCCAGCTGAGAGGAGCTAATTTAGTCTGATTTGACTTTATTTGAATACAAAACAGGTGTTCAGAAATGGTGCATAGAACAAATTCAAAGTCACAAATAGATCAATAAACTATAAGCAAAACCAACTGAATAATCAAAAGCAGTACAGAATGACTTCAAACTATTCAAGTGTCCCACCCACCTCAAGATCATAACTTGACAGTCAAAATATTGTACCAATCCAATACTAAATGCATCAAAACTATAACATAAAAATGTTTCCTTCAAAATTAGAAAAATACCTAAAAGGAAGAAAATTATCAATTTTTCACCACAGTATAATTATTTACAGCAAACACTCTAACAACTCACACTTGAAACCCAAATTTCTTCAAATGAACAAAGTTTATTTTTTAAATATGTGGTAATTGGGACACCATTACTCCATACCGCAACAGGAATTCATGTTAGTTTGTGTTATCAGCATTCAGAAAATTTGATCCTATTTAGTATCTAGTGTAGCAGTTAAATTAATAAGACTAATAGCCAGAGGCCCACCCATTGATTCAGACAAGTTTGATCCCCTGTCATGGCAGTTCAAAGGAATTTCAATACAGATTATTCAATAAACTCCTTTGTTTTATAGATGGTCTCAGTGGTGCTAACAGTGAAAATACTGGATTGTCACATAAACCCATTTGGTTCACTAACACCCTCCAGGGAAAGAAATCCGCCAGCCTTAGCCAGTCTGATCCATGTAATCTCAGACCAACCAATACAGATTGCTTTCACTGTTCAGGGAAAGTTAGGCATAGGCAACAAATATTGGCATGCATCCACTTCTCATGAACAAAATTAAAAAAAAATCTCCAGTGGTTTACCTGGAGATATGCAAATTGATAGAAACCCTGATTAATCTTAAATTTTCTGACAACTTTCAAGCTCCCTGATACTATACATCGTCCACAAACAAAAAGTAGTGACCCCACTGCTTTTGCCATTAGTTACACCAAAACATCGTACTATAATACTGGTTTGGCACCAGAAATGATCCATCATCAGTTCCACAGTTCAACTTGGCATATAGACATAGCAATTTGTTAAAATTGAACAATCTGCTCACAAAGATCAGAAATTCCGCGTCATAAAAGAGTGTAAACAGGCAATAAAACGAGCAAATATTAAAACACTAATCTTAGAGTCGAGAGATAGACCCCATTCCCTTCTTAGTAAATAAAACATCCATTTCAAAACGGAATATCGCGGCTTCGATCGACAGCTGAACATCTGTCAAGAGAGGATCTTTAAATACTGGCAGCATGGGAGAGTTTAACTCTAAATCACAGACCCTCTCACCTTAGGGGTGTGCGGTGTGTCGAAGAGCCGGAGCTTCCTCAGGGTTTTGTGAGGCGGGGTGTCGGGACAGTCCGGGATGGGGGAGCTACATTCCTCCTGGTCGCCGCCCTCTCGGATCGGGGAGCTGCACTCTTCGCGCTCACCGCTCTCCCGCAGCGGTGAACTGGAGGACTCCTCCATGTCTCGGCGGTCCCGGTAGTCACGGCGGCCTTTGAGGGGGGAGGGGCTGCTCACGAACCCGTCCTCCCAGCTCAGATTGACCATCTCCAGCTCCTCGTCCTCGGTCCGCTGACCGTCGGCGCCCTCGCCGTACTTGCGCTCGAGGTCCGGGGACTCCTGGAAGGCCGAATCCTCGGTGCTGTTACCGCCGTCCTCCTCCTCCTCGTCGCTGCCGGCGAAGGTCAGCTTCTGCACCAAGGAGGTGGAGGCCGCGCCGGGGCCGGTGCCAGCCTTCAGACACACACGGCGGAAACTCATGACGACCCAGACCCACCAACTCGGGGAAGTGGCAGAACGGGAGGCAGCGGCCCGGACTCGGGCGGTTGGAGCGGGTCGAAGCCGCGGGCAGAAAGCTGGCCAACCCGGGACCGGTCTGGATTATACAAACAAACAAGCCGCAGATTCAAAATACCGGCAAACGGTCCGACTCCGACGACGATTCGCCCCCGCACTCCTCTCGGCGGCGCCGCTGGCCGATCGGTGTGGGCCGGCAGCCCGAACCCCCTAACCGCCGTTGGGCGTCGGTTCCCGCAGTCGGCCGAGCCGCGCACACGCCACAACACCGCAGCTTTCCCGCGACCGTTAGTCACGTGACCATCTTCGGCCAATAGCGGTTGCGCTCCCGGTTTTCAAAAACACTAGTCACATGACTTGCGGCTCCCCAGCTGCGTGCGCAGACAGGCTGAAGGCGTCATTTTCGCGCCAAACGCTCTTGACCTCGTTCAACCTTCTTTAAGCGCCGCCTCCCCCCTTGTTGCTATTGTCTTAAACTAAACTTCGGGAACTTTACTCCTGTCGATTGCAACGAATTTTGCAACATTTCAGAAAAGTAAATAAATAATACTGCTCTTTATTAGATCAAACTGGAGTCGAGTATTTGTTTTTACGTTTTACTGTTAAAGTAATTCCCCCGACTAAGACGTTTAACTACGTTAAACATGATAAATCTAATCAACAGCTATTTGACAAAGTTTGCTATTTCACATTGTTTGAAAGTTAATCAAATGCCATTTTAAGTGATTGTGTTTGCTATTTCTATCCTGTCGCTTCGCTGTCATGAAACTGCAGAGTTACAAAGAGACCTTTATTTCCAAATGATGACTCAGTGATACTGAGTTATGTGTATAGCTGGATAATCTTGTGCTAAACATTTCGTCAAAACAAATGACTAACACAATCCCCGGGCTACTCGATAAACCTTTTACTTTAATGGATTTCTTTTTTAAGTAACTTAGATATGTACTATAAAACTCTAACAGTCCAGGTTCAGGACTTTGGTGGTGCCAGACCAGCAGATTTCCTGCACTATTGGATGTTATTAAAATGTTAGTAAATTTTCCAATGAACCTAGTGAGTTTAAAGGGAGTGAGAAATTTTCAAACACTCCGAACCCTGGGTGGTTGGGAACTCAACTGCACCCCTGGCCCACCATCTAGTTCCCCACCAGCTGCACACCTTGCTTGCAGACTGGACCCCCATTTTACAATCCAGATTAACAATTGAGCCAAGTACCAAATTTTCCAAACAATCAGATGCCAGATTATCTGAGTTTTAGTATATTGACTCTGTAGCACAGGAGTATGTCAGCGTTTATCTTCCACTTGAGTGTCCTCCTATTCCAAATATCTCTTTACATAGTTCCTCTATCCCTGTATTTCCTTCTCTCTTAACAAGCCTCCCCCTTAAAATTAGCTTTGGCAATCCTCCAAGATCAATCAGGAATCGAAGATTAATTTGCAGTATTCAATGGTGAAAGGAACAAAAAGACAAACCATGACAGCATTAAACAATATTCTGTTTCTTTTTCTTTTATTTGAGCAGTGATATTTTTGAAACCAATAGAAAGAAAAAGATTAATTTAAGATTAAACCAATTGTTCTTTTTTGTATAATTTTATGTTTATGTTTTTCTTATGTTGTGTATCTGATGCTATGTGCCTGTAATGCTGCAGCAAATAAACCTTTCATTGCATCTGTGCTTACATATACTTGTGCATATGACAATAAATTCAATTTTGAAACTTTGAAAATCTCCATAATCTTATGTAACACTGGAGTCATAAACAGGACAAAGGGTAGTTCCTCTGATATAATTGACACCAATTTCTTTTCTTGAAAATCCTAAATTATTTAGTTAACTGCATTTAAATTCCCAGCAGCTGTGGTAAAATTTAATCTCATTAATTCAGACCACTGGATTACCAGTCTAGTAACAGTCATAATATTATCATTCCCACGTTATAGGCATTATAAAATCCCTCTTAGTGAAATCTTTAGTGAAAAGTGGAGTAAACATGTATTCAGTATCCCTGCTATTTGAGTATTGGGTCCTGTGAGTTTATCTCATCTCTCAATCGTGTCTTAATAAAATATTATTTATATTTCTTTTAGAGTCCATTTCATATTTGCCTTCCTAATTATATTTTAAATTTTTCCATGATCATACTCTTTATTACCTAAGCACTTTTCCCATACATTTCCCTTTGAATTCAATGTTGTCCTCCCCATTTGTCTGTGCAATTTTGCGGCAACATATCTGATCTGAACTCTTTTGATCTCTCCTATAAGAATTGTTCATTGTCCTATCTCTATCAACATTTTTTCCTCTGATTACCCTCCTATCTACACTTCCTGGCTGGCTTTTTTCCCCAGTCTATTACTTTAATCTTTCCACTATTTATATATCTGTCAATCATTCTCTCAGATTATATTATACCACAATTACTGCTCCACAGATTTTCTCAGACTCTTTATACACGTCTGCCGCAATCCAGTTGCCATTACCAGCTGAAACAGTTACATATTACACTTAAAAGTGAACCAAAAATAATTTAGTCATAAAATTAGTCATAATTATAAATATTGTTTCATTCTAGTTACTGAGTTGAGTACCTTTTTGATGTAACAAAAGTCTCAAATAAATTCACGTGTCTCCAAGCTTCTAAATACACTATTGCAATACAGTCATTATATTAGAGTCTATCGAAAATTGTTTCAATTGGTCGCTGCCAACAAGGAAGACAATTAAGTATAACTTCCAACTGTGATAATACCATGAAATATTACATGTTTACAGTACTGAAGAATGAATTTTTTAAAGCCTAGCCAATATTGGTCAATGCACTGAAATATATACAGCAATGGTATCTCCACATCGGCTAATGATCACACACCATCATTTCAAGATGCTGAAACTGCCATTTAAACAAGTGAGGCATTAAGATATGCATAGTTCTGTACTTGAAACATGGCTTTGGTAGAGAAATGGTAATCAATGCTCTCCAAGAAAATTGTGGCTTGTATTTAAAAACAGTGACCTGAACAAGGTCTGATCAATTCACAATATCTGCCTGTGTTTACAAAGCATATAATGTGGTTTCACTAATCTTCTGACATCAATCCATTATGCATTAAATAATTTTTCTCTTTGAATAACAATGTATTACCACGTACCTTGGTCATGATTATACTTTCTAGAACAAAAGTATTGTTTAATAGAACTCGCAAACCAAGGTAAAAGTATATTCAAAACAATTTTTCTATTCAGGATAAATTCAGTTATTTAATTTCAAATTGTACTGTAGTCTTCTACAAGTGCTATAATGTACGAATTGTTATTTTTTTTTAATATTGTTTAGCCTATTGGCTAGCTCCATTAAACGTACTGTTTCTAATTATAGTTCCCAATCCCAGTCTATTTTCAAAAGTGCATAAAATTGATTCTGGTGGCAATGTCTCATGATTTACTAATTCAACTTATATTGTAAGAATATTAAAGAATAGTGGATATTAAGGATAAGTTCCAGAATGTGGTTCTGATAAAGATCAGCAATGATCTTACACAAAAGCACAGAATCATTGAAATTTTACTATTTAGAAAATACAATTTTCAATCAATGGAATACCACATCACATCAGAAGCACTTCAGAAAGTGATTCAAAATTTCAGCAGCCGTCTTGTTGGCAAAATTCATCATCTTTTTGAAAACAGACTCGAGAGAAGAAAAAGCTATTAATATAACTTGGAGTGTTGATTAAAGAAATTTGACCAAACAAGGCAGCTCCCAAATTTTCTTCAAAGTCAGCCACTTCAACTTCACGTGAACCAGTGAAAGAAATACTGGAACATTTTATAACATCTCATTCATAGAATAGCACTTTCTCAATATTAAGGTGGTGAGTCAAAGTAAATTACGTGCTCACATTCCGTGGTAGAATTGGAATTCACATTCTTCTGATGCAAGAACCCCAAAGTAAGCCAGATTTTCCAAGTTTATCACATAAAAGTTCAAAAAACTTTCACAAGAGAAATAGTTTCAAAAAAATTTTAATATACAAAAAATATTCCCTAACAATATTACTGATAAATTAAGCTATTTCAAAACATTTTAATTCCACTCCCCCAATTTTATTTTTAAAATATAGAACAGCAAGATCTTGTTTGAAGTCCCTTTAACTAAACTGGGCTCTACGTTTCAGTATATCAGCTAGTTTTTCTACAGATGGGAGTTATTGCTCATGGTTAAGCAGACTTGGTTTGAAACCCTATGCACAGGATTCATCATTATATATTCAGCAAGTCATTCAAGCAAATTATTGTGTTTTTCTCTTTTTGCTTTTAAGAAATTAAAATACTTTCAGAATAACACCTAAAAAAGGACAATAAAAGGTGATATTTTTGAATAAAGCAACATGAATTTAGATTGTATGTCTTTAATATTGCACAACCAAAAATCTGTCTTTTTAAACTTTTACATGATCATATGTAAAAAGTAAAATGTAGGTTACATCTGTGGTATTAGTATGTATTTACAGGTAATTGGTCACAGGCAAAAGATCAAATATCTTTTTATAATAAGAAATCAATTGTCATTAAGTGTAAAACTGTAGTCCCAAACATGTTAAACTCCTTAATGCTTGTACTAGAATATAATATAATATTCCCAGTTGTGGAAATTCATGCAGATCTAAGTTTTCAAAGCATGCTCAGGCACTCCACATTTTCGGGCCTACAGTTTAAAGTACCTTAATATCAAGAACCTGATTTGTCTAGTCCAGACTGTGCAGAGTCTTCAGGCAATGATGATTCACACTCTAAAGCTGCAATACACCATAAAAAAAAACATGTTTATACAAACTTTTCTGAAAATCACGAGGAAAATTTGCTGTGTCTTGTAAACTTTGGAATAATGTCCACATCTATTAACTGGTAATCAGTAGTACACTCTGCTCATTCACACATTCATTTCTACTTTTGTGATTTGAAGATACTGCTTATATTTTTAACATTGTGGTGTATCTATTGCGTCTAAGTAATAACAAAATAAATTATAATAGTATACAACATTTCATAAGGGAAAAATAGAGATAAATTAATGCTCAGATTCCCAGAACCAGTTTGCAATCACATATTTTGTTTCAGTAACTTATCTTCAACTACCATTTTAAATGAAGCTGAAGAAATTTATGAAATTCACAATATATTGCAGCTTTAAATATGTAGTTTAAAAGCTACATATAGCCTGCATGTGATACAATCTGCATACTTCTTACAGTACAGCTATTGTTAGAAATAGGCAGAACTGTGGCCCTGACATTTTCAATAACTTATTGATGTTCATCGATCTCCGAGGTTTCACCATGTTGTATTCTAGATGCTATTCTGATTGCTTCTTCCAATGATTGTTGCTCACCAAGCTGCAAAAAAAATGCAACAAATGAGCTTTAAAATTTAATAGATCTTATGGACAAAACTGCATTTTCTACCTTGTTGTGACCTTGCACCTTATTGCACTGCACTTTCTCTGTAGCTGTAACACTTTACTCTGTACTGTTATTGTTTTTACCTGTACTACCTCAATGCACTCTGTACTAACTCAACGTAACTGCACTGTGTAATGAATTGACCTGTACGATCGGTATGCAAGACAATTTTTTCACTGTACCTCGGTACAAGTGACAATAATAAACAAATACCAATACCAGAGAGTTGTGGACAGAGCTCAGAACATCACGGAAACCAGCCTCCCCTCCATGGATTCTGTCTACACTTCTCGTTGTCTTAGTAAAGCAGCCAACATAATCAAAGACCCCACCCAGCCCGGACATTCTCTCTTCTCCCCCCTCCCATTGGGCAGAAGATACTAAAGCCTGAAAGCACGTACCACCAGGCTCAAGGACAGCTTCTATCCCATTGTTATAAGAATGGTTCTCTAGTACTATAAGATGGACTCTTGACCCCACAACCTACCTTGTGATGAAAACATTTTGCTTTTATTTCAAATTTCCAGAATTTGCAGTTTTTTGCTTTTCACTCATTGCTTAGAATATATTGTAATAAGATCAATCACAAGGTGTAGATTGAAACAATGTGCATTCATGTAGTGCCTTTGGCATAGTAGAATAGCCCAAAGAATTTCAGTGTCAAATAAAAATTAACTGAGCCAAGTGTATTAGGTATAGGAGGTGAGGAACAAATAGATTCAACTAGGAGATGAAAGGAATCTATTTTGTCTTCAAAATCCCTATGCGTTCAGCACCATGGCAGATGATAGATGGCTGCATATCAACAGATCATCAATTCCAATCATTTGAAAATTCAATTACTATCTAATCAATTGAAAGTTTTATTCCATTGAGATTGTTAATCTAAAACCCCCAATGGGACAATCGGATCTTTACCCATACAAAACCACTTTGTTGCAAAATGCAGTAAAAGAATTAATTTTATTATCTGATCCACTATCATCCTCTATTGCCATCAACCTTGTTTGAGCCAGACAACTCGGTGAAAAAGGGAAGTCTTTGCCAAAGAAAGCACAATGCCTTTAAACCTACAGTACATTGTTGTAGGTCAAAAGTTGCATATAGGCTGGGCAAGCAAGGACAGCAGATTTCCCCAAAGAGCATTGGCAAAGATGATGGGTCTTTGAACCACAAACCAATAACTTAATATTCACAAGAATTTCTTATTTCAAATTAAAAATTTTAATTTAAATTTCTCAGCTGCTGTGGTGATATTCAAAACAGTCAATTTTATCCCTGAACTTTATTTCTATTTTACTGCCAATAGTGAAAATAGTATTGACAATACAATAAATTCATGGCCTCAATTGGCCAAATGGCTTCCTTCTGTAACTGTAATGATCTTATGAATTAAACAACCAAGAGGACTTTTTATTTCTTTTCTCTAGAAATACGAGTTAAGAAACAGAGGTATAGTAGCTTAACGAAGAGGGCAAGGTAGTGGATTAGTACCCAGGTTTTGAACTAGTTCCATAAATTTGAATACTACCACAACAACTAAGGAATAAAAATTTAATAGTGACCATTAAATTACAGGGTCATTGTAAAGCCCCTTCATATTCACTGATGCCTTTAGGGGAAGAAAACCTGTTGCCCGTATCTAGTCTGGCCTTTATGCAATTAAGAGGTTAGGAGTCAACAACATAGTTAATTCATGGCAATTAGGAATGGGTAATAATACAGGCCATAATGGTAATGGGCACACCCCTTGAAAATATATCAGAAAAAAATACGAGTTGGCATTTCTGTCTATGTTCACAGCAAAGACGGTTTATTGTACACCAGGTCTCCTCCTGAATCCCTCCTTGTGCTGAATGAAAACCTGTTACATCTACAAAGACAAAATGAATGTTCATAATTAAGAAATTTGGGAAAAAAGAGATTAGACGTAATTTTCTTTTTGTAAATCTTTTTGAGTTTTGCATGTTTACATTTTCTCAAGGTTAACTCAGAACGGATAATAAATGCTGGCCTAGCCAAGGACATCCACACACCTTAAACAAATAATAAAAAAACTCCAAGTTTGCATTCCCACCTCTGTTCTCTGCAATAAAGGACATATTCTATAGATGGCACAGAAGCATTATTTTGAAGAGTACTTTTCTGGAAGTGTTCTATGCTGGGAAAAATGGAGTTGGAACATCATTTCCTTTCTGCAAATCCTTTTGAGTTTTCCAAGATCAAATAGTGACAGGCAATACATGCTAGCCAAAAGAGTATGGCCTTAACCCAAGAACAAATAAAAGCACTCAGAAAACAGAGAGAAACTAAAACCATAAACACATTTTATTTTGAAAATAAACTTGAGAAAGGAAATAAGTGAATAAATATATTGTGCAGTAAAGCATCATTGAAAGATGTTATTAAACTAGAAAGGATGCAGAAAAAATTTACCTGGACCTGGGGGGGCGGGCCTGAGTTACAAGGAGAGGTTGTGCAGACTAAGACTTTACTCCCTGGAATGTAGGAGATTGAGGGGTGACCTAATAGAGGTATACAAGATCATGAGGGAAATAGGCAGGGTGAAAGCATATAGTCTTTTTCCCAGGAGGGGGTGCTAAAAACATAGGTTTAAGATCAGAGGCAAGAGATTTAAAAAGGGACACCAGGAGCAGCTTCTTCATGCAATGGGTGGTGCGTATTTGGAATGAGCTGCCAGAAATAGTGGTTGAGGCAGGCACATAAGCAACATTTAAAAGTCATCTAGATCAGTACATGGATGGGAGAGGTTTAGAGGGCTATGGGCTAAACTCGGACAGATGGGACTAGCAACACAGTCGGCATAGACGAGTTGGGCTGAAGGTCCTGTTTCCATGCTGTATCACTCTATGACACATCTACTACACTGCCCTCATCATTACATTCTGCTACCTCCTCAAAGGTTTGTCAGACAAGATCTGGCACTTGACAAAGCCATGCTGGCTAACTCTGATCAGTATCGGCCTTTCCAAGTGATCATTAATCCTGCCCCTCAGAATTTTTTCCAATGACTTCCCTCCTACTGATGTTAGGCTCACAGGTCTGTAATTACCAGGCTTGAAAAGGGGGACCAGGTTTGCCATCCTCCAGTCATTTGGTACTCACTGAGGAGTACAAGCTTTAGAGGCACTCTGAGGAAGAATTCTTTTCAACCAGATGAATGGCTGCAATCTGAAACACACTGCCTGAGAAGGTGGTGGAGGCAGGTAAGCTCACAAGCATCTGGACGAGCACTTGAATTACCAAGGCATAATAGGCTGTGGACCAAATGCTGTTAAATGGTATTAATACAGATCGGTACTTGATGATCAGCATGATCATGGTAGCCTGAAGGACCTGGTTCTGTGCTATATGACTCTATGACTTTAATACCCCAGTAAGAATCAAGACCTCTGGCAGGCCAGAAAATTGGAAGGGAGTTGTGGAAAATTTTTCTCCCATGTTGTATCTGAAGTAGCTATAAAAATGACGAAAACCAGAAATTTAGTCAGAGCTTCTCTTATTATGGGTTTAAGTTTGATAAAAACCATGTTTATTACTGAGCACTGTTAAACTATCAATGTTATAACATGAGAGGCTCTGAGGAAATTCACCCCCAAGTCCCTCATGATTTAACATTATTTTGTTAAATATAACTTGGTTTTAGTTTCATTGAGAAATAGATCATATAAAGGCTTATGATTTGGTCACTGAGCTCAATTACTGATTCTATAGTTTAAAAAGCATCAATTTACAACAGTATGAATGTTCATAGATGCCTAGATAGGGACCTTCATAACTTTTTCCCCAATCATGTCTACAAATCACTAAGTATTAACTATTGGAGTGGATATAAGCTACACTGCTGATACAAGTAGGGCTTTGATTTGCAGTAAAACATACATGGTCTCTCAAACTTTATTGGTGCATAGCATATATGTGGTACTTTTCCCCCTTATCTACATTCAAAATCAAGGCAATGTAGCAACATCTTAAAAATAACAGAATAGATTTAAAGGGAAATGAGAGTCAAAATTTCAATATAAATGGAAGCTGGCATTCAAAATCAGTCATTCTGAGGGCTTCAGTGTACCAGCATCTGCAGTACAACACAAAATTATCACGTATTCCTGTTTTTTTTAAATTTTACATTAATTTAAACAATATTCTCTTAAAATAATTAGAAATATTGGTTGTGGAGAACACAGATTTATTATTTTTAACATAAAGACAGAATGTTCAAAACCTACCTGCACTGCAATTTGAGTGCCATTTGCTGTGGCTAGTAACGTAACAGGTCGTGCTCCTCCCGTTACTAAATGATGCTCATGGTGTTGATGGGTAACCATCTTTTCCACTTCAACAGATGCAGCCTGTAGTGCAGCGATAGTCGTCTCACCTCTCATCACACAATCTGGAGTCACGATAGCAACCTTTATGAAACAGGTGTTTTTAATTAAATAAAATTCACAAAACACGGTATGCTCAAATTTAGTTCATTCCATGTAAGTTACGTAAATTTAATTTGATCTTTAGTAAATTATTTTGAATTGTGCTGTTAATTAATCAGTTATAAGTGATTAAGTTCAACAGAAATTTAAGGAGAGTATAATTGGCTTGTCAGTGACAGCTGTGGTTGTGATGAAAGGTGACAGATCTAAAATGTTAACCATGCTTCTCTTTCCAGAGATTCTGTCTGGACTTGCAGTATTTCCAGTATTTTCTATCCTTATGTCAAAGACAGCTGCTGATCAATGGTGACTTACTCTATCTGCCCCTAGTCTGGTGAGTTGGATACTGTTTGTTGCAATAAAACTTCAACACTGAATCGTATAAAGCTTTTAAAAGAGCAAAGTATCAGAAGATATTTAAAAGATTGATAACAAGTCTTATGATAAGGCAAATGATCAAAACCTTGGTTAAAGAAATAGCTTTTGAAGAACTTCTCAAGGGAGGAAAGAGAGGTGATGAGGCAAAGGGATTTGGCAAGAGGAAATTCCAGAGTTGGGGATTTAATGTGAGGGCATAGCTGCCAATGGTGGAGCAATGAAGAACTAGGATTATCAAGAGATCTCTGAGAGTTAAACAGATGGAGGAAATCCTAAAGCTGGAGGGGCAAGACAATACAGGACTTTGGTAATAAGAGTGAAAATTTCAAAACAGAGGTACATGTTAACTATGAGCTAATGTTAGTTAATGACCACAGAGTTGATGAGTGCACAGGACGTAATGTGAATGAGAATATAAGTAAAAACAATTTGCATGATCTCAAATTTATGGAGGGTAGAAACAAAAAGACTGTAGCCTGTTGTGTACTGAAAAGTCAAATCTAAACGTAACAAAGAGAGACAGATTGAGGACAGGGGTAGAATTCACCTTCATCACATCATATTGGACACCAAGGGTATCTTGGGACTTAGGCAGAGGCAGAAACGTGATTGAAGGCATTGAAATGAAGTGTTTCAGCCAAGATACATGGAGAGAAGGGAGGTGACAAGAAATTCAAGGATTGTAGAGAAGAAAGGATGGTGTGGTAGTTTACAAAGATGAAAGAGGTAAAAGTTGATTTTTTTTTGAGGAAAGGGGACCTGAGGAGAGAGAATCATTAGCAGCATCAATTATCATGGAAATCAGGAAGGCAAGCAGTTTAGTTAGTAGATTTTTGGAATAGGGACAAGGCAGCAGAAAATGGTTCTCATAAACAAGGTGAGTTTGGAGGAGACACAAGGGGAGGTAGGAGAGAAAATATAGAGAGACAGAAGTTCAGGACCATAGCAGAGGAAGTTTAGTCCACTATATTAGGAGAAAAGAGTGAAGTGTCAGAGAGTAA
Organism: Pristis pectinata; assembly: GCF_009764475.1. NCBI lineage: Eukaryota > Metazoa > Chordata > Chondrichthyes > Rhinopristiformes > Pristidae > Pristis > Pristis pectinata. Next base: position 27,153,469 of record NC_067418.1, read on the forward strand.
AGTACACATTATTGGCGCAAGTATTGTTTGTTAAACTACTGACATGTATTAAATAGAACCTTTTTGAAAAGGTAGTGAATAAAGATGGTCTGTATACATTGCAGTTTTTTGTTTAATAAGGAACTAAGCCAGGTAGCATAGTGAAGTGTATTGTCGGAAATTCAATGCAAGTCTTTGCAGTTTTCTTTGACACCCCACTGTTCAAATCCCAGTGAAACAATTCATGGCTAGGAGATGAACAAAAATTTGCAAATGGAAGAGCAGCAAGAATGACCTTGATATGTTCTCAGTAATCTGCTAGGGAGTTCATCTTCAGTCAACTTTAAAAGAAATAGCCCATGGCATGAGAGAATTTGGAAAGGTTTGTAAAAGGAGGATAAAAAGATATAAACAATCTGTTTATTACTTAAATATAGCAACTAATCAAACTACGTTTGACTGACTGGAAGCATGAAAATTGAGATGTGGCCATCTTGGCAGGAGCGCTGTAAACTGGGAAATGCTCTCATATCCCGTGGTTAAGCCAGTAACCACACTAACTTGCAGGCTAAACTTGGAAGCCAAAGATTTTTGGATGCAAAATAGACTTGACCTTGCATTGGTCATCCTGCCCAAGCATCAAGTCTGAAAAGAGCACAATATTGGGGACACAAACATGAAAATGTGGATACAGGAGATGGGTTTAGGGGAAAAGATAAAACAGCGTTTTCAGAAAAATATTAAAAATTTGCAAAGTAACACAAAACTTCTAATTGGTTAATGCACAAGTCTGACCCTATGACTGACAATGGTTAAACAAAAATCTTGAATGTCATTGATTTCAAAGATATCAAACATACAAAACAATCTCTTTACCTGTTGACCATCTGAACCATCTGTGGTTACCATTGTAACTGAATGGGTATCCTGTGTTGAAATAACTGCATCATGCGCAGGGACTGTGATGGTAGTACCATCTTGTGTAACCATTGTTATAGTATTGCCAATCCCTGGCAGATCTGTCTGAGAAATGCTGACCTGAAAGGAACAAACAATGCTGATAACAACTTTTAGCATGCAGAGCTGAAGATTTTTTCTATAACCAGTTGATCAGAGGATATTGCATACAGGGAATCAAGACCAAAGATAGTCTCTAAATGTGTTGAGGGCAGAATAATTTAACCAGTGGCAACCTGGTCACAATTTCAATTATTCTGACTTTATTTATTAGTAATTTATTTCCTTATTTTTCTGTAATACAACATACATTATTATTTACTGTTAATAACATTACAGCATGACAAATAGTAGCTGAGGCAGGCCATTCAGCCCCACCATTCAATAAGATCACAGCTGATTCTTTTACCTCAGTGCCACTTTCCTGCACTAAAACCCATATCCCTCATCTATCAACCGCTGTCTTGACCACAGTCGACGACAGAGCCTTCAATGCCTTCCAGGGTATCAAATTCCAATTATTTACTACCCTCTGACTGAGGAAACTTCTCATTTCAGTCCTGAATGGCTGACCCCTTACTTTGAGATGTGACTCTAGTTATAGACACCACAGCCATGGAAAACACCACTCCACAATTCCTCTGTAGGGATTCTGTAAGAATTCTGTATGTTTCAATGAGATTACTACTAGTACTTCTAAACTCAAGAGCATAAGCCCAGTCTGGTTAACTTCTTCATATGACAAACCGACCATCCTTGGAATCAATCTGGTGAATGTTTGTTGAATTCTCTCCACTGCAATTACATCTAATGCAGTTTTCTATATGTGGTCTTGGAGCAAGACTTTTCTATTCTTGCACTCAAATCTTCTAGTAACAAAGGCCAGGTACTGTTTGCCTTTGAGTGGTAACCTCCTACCAATATTTACCTTCTGCAGCCCCCCCCCCCCCCCCCCCCCCCCAGGAATCTTATGTTTCGATAAGACTTCTCCTTTTCTTCTGAATTCCAATGAGTACAGACAAGACAATCCTTCCGTACCTAGGATCATCCTATTGAACTTTCTCTCAATTGCCTCCAATGACAAATTTATTTTCTAATATCAGGGGACATAAATTTAGTAAGTCCTCTTGATGAGGTCTGACGTGTGTTGTAGAGTTGTGGAAAGACTTCCCCACTTTTGTACACCAATCAGCCCAAAATAAAAACCAGCATTCCATTAGCCTTCTGCATAACCCAACAATCTGAGAGAAGTTAGTTGTGCATTGTTTAACAGATAAAATATTTCTATGATTTTATGAGCTGGTTGCATGAATACTGTATTTTTTTTAAAGGGAACTGAACAAAAAGAACTCAGATTGGAAAAGAATGGCAAAACAAAAACAAGTAAAGGTGGACTCCAGGTAAACCTCCAAGATGGAAACTCACATTTATTCTTATTCTTACCTGTTGTTGCGTACCATCTTGAGCAATAAGAGCCATGTGTTGACCGACATTTGCCTGGGTAACAGTGGTAACTTGTCCAGACAACCCAGTGTCTTCATCTACTCCTGTTACATAGGTAATTGGTTGGCCCTTTAGGATTTCATCTCCAGAAGGAACTTTTGAAATAAAATGACACAAAAACAGAATGATACTTCTTTTTTCTATTTTGGAAATATTTTAGTGGAAAAAAAGGTTAATTTTAAGTCATAAATGTCAAATGTACACCATCACTTAAGAAACTACCAACCAGATGGCTTCATAAATAGTCTATCACCACAGCCACCTTGGTCGCACTGCATCAGATACATTCCCTTTGTCCTAACCACCGCCCTCCCATTCTCTCTGCAACTTAAAACTACCCTCTGCATCCAGCACATCATTGCCACTTCCGCCAACTCCAGTGGGATGCCACCCCTCTCAGCCCACCACCCCCACCCCCACTTTCTGCTTTCTGTAGGGACCAGTCTCTCCATGACTCTCTGATCTGCTCATCCCTTCCCACCCACCCCTCCCCGTACCCTGGTACTTTCCCCTGCAACTAAGGCGCAGGGTAGTGTAGCGGCTAGTGTAGTGTTATTACAACACCAGTGACCTGGGTTCAATTCCACCGCTATCTGTAAGGAGTTTGTACATTCTCCCCGTGTCTGCATGGGTTTCCTCCAGGTGCTCTGGTTTCCTCCCACATTCCAAAGACGTACAGGTTAGGAGTTGTGGGCATGCTATATTGGCACTGGAAGAGTGGCGACACTTGCAGGCTGCCCCCAGCACATTCTCAGTAATGCAAAAAGATGTATTTCTATGTATATGTGACTAATAAATAAATATCTAATATCTTATCTAACGATAGGTGGTGCAACAGTGGTCACTTCACATCCTCCTTCATGACCATCGAGGAGTTTAAATAGCTCTTCCAAGCTCTGAGGTGAGGCAGAGATTCACATATGTGGGAACTCAGTTAGCGGCCCATTTCCGACGTGAACTGTTCGGATTACAGAACCCTGCTATAAGCTGGGGAAGGACTGTATCTCTTATAGAAATGTTTATTCTTTTCCCATCAAATTTGTGGTGTACAGGGTATAATTTTCATTGTCAGGGTGCTATTTTGTTTATCTTTTGTTTTTCTCATGTGTTCAAGCTTGTAAGCTAGGGTCATTGGTAACTATAATTTCTTATGTTGTTAGTGCTGTGGAAACTCTTGTCACTATTGCCATTCTTCTTTTATTTTGAAAGCTTTAAATCCCTCTCTGTACTTGATTCTGAAACTGGTCACCACCATGTTAAGTCAATCAAATTGCAAAATTTAAGATGTGGCAAAAAGTGTCAAAGAAAAAACAGAACTTTACAGGATGATTGGGTTTGAGAACTCCACAGTCACAGCTTATCCAAGAGCCTCTTGACTGTAATGTTGAACAAAAAGTTAACTGATTTTTCCATTCTCTGCAACAATGGAATGGAGGGCATTTTACAGTGGCCCTTTTGGCATAAGTATGACAGAGTAACATAGACAGACTGGAGAAGCTGGGGTTCTTTGCCTAGAACAGAGAAATCTATGAGAATATTGTAATATAACAAATAGAGAAACCATTTTCAGTGGCTGCAACTTCAATAATCAAAGGGTACAGATTTAAGATGATTGGCAAAAGAACCAACAGAGATAAAGGGATTTTCTTTGCAGCAAAAATGCAGCAAAAGATTGGGATTTAGAATTGGTATGGTGCTGGATATAGACTTAATAATTGGCTTCAAATGGGATTTGAATAAAAACTAAAACTAAAAATATTATGTGAAGAAGGGGAAAAGAGCTGGGAGTGAAAATAACTGGAGTGAACTTCAAAAAACCAGTGACACAAACTCAGTGATCTTAAGGATCACTCCTTTTGTGCTACACTGTATATAGTTTCATAGTATTACAGATTTATAAACCTCAGTATCTGTGAGCTTATAGTGGATAATCCCTGGCTGAGGGAATGATGATATTTCCTTCCTAAATGAAGATTCCTTGCCTGGCTATGTTTTCCACAGCTTGTTTCATCGATACCACTATGCTGTTGTTGTGGCTCCTATCACTGTATCTCACCTCCATTTGTCAGCCTATTCCTCTGGCAACTCACCCTACTACGTTCCACCCGAATGGGATATTTAAAATCCTGGTTCTCTACCACTCATTAATCACCATGAAATTTTTCTCACTGAGTGATTTCTCTTTAGTGATTTCAATCGCAATCCATCATGGTCTGTCTCCTCAGAATTCACAGCTCTCCATCCTCCTGTAATTAAGTCCTCTATATAAACTCTTGAATTCACATTTATTGTGTCTCATGTAACCCTTGATACTACAATCAAAATCAATCACATATATGACCAACTCTGATCATTCCCTTGTACCTATCCACCCACTTCGTCCTTCCTCTTTCCCAAAAGCTTTACAATTCCCTGAGATATCAGCACCTCTCTATTTCTGGCCTGTTGAGCAGTTAGAATTCTAATTGTTCTATCATTGGCAGCTGTACCTTGAGGTGCCAAAGGCCTGAGCTCTGAAATTCATTCCCTAAATCTCTCTGCCCCTCTTCTTCTTAAAGATCCTTTTTACGACCTACTGCGGTTGTCCTGGTATCTAATATGGTTTTCTGTCAAATGTTGTTTTGTATTCCTGTGATGCTCCTTGAATAAATTGCATAGTAAGTTCACAAAATAAATTACATTGCTACTTGACGTGAAACTGGTTATGTTTGAGAAGAAATAATAAATAAACAATAATACCATAGTCAAGCAAATTATTACTTTGCAATGTCTTCAAAAATATCTCCTTAATTTGGTTGGTTGAAATACTGCACGGTATAAACATCAGGTGGTTTCAGCAACATTTGACGCTTTCTGCTGCTGGATCCAACATAAATGAGGTTAATGGTTATTTTGTTTGATCCATTATGTTCAAAGAAGAAAATAATACACACTCAATCATTCAAGCCAACTGAACAAAATGATGACTTTAAAACTGCAAGTGCCAAAATACGAAGTTCTGAAAGAAATAAATATGAAATGATTGATTACCCTCATCCACAATTCTTTGACTGTGCAAACATGGGAATCCTTGCAAGCAAACTCTAAATCATTCAAACAGCCAGTATAAAAAAAATTAAAATATCAGAAAATGCTGGAAATACTCAGCAGATCAGGCAACATCTGTGGAAAATGCTACATATCATCCAGGTTTGAAGACAGAACTGAGGCAAGGAAAGGGGTGGGGAAGGACAAAGCAAAAGGGATGGTTTGTGATAGTATGAAAGCTAAAGAGATTAAGTGGCAAAAAGGATGATGGTGCAGAACAAAAAGAGATATGTAATAGGACAAGTAAAAATAACAAGTCTGACCTAGGGGAGGTACAAATAGGAATGGGAGAATTATTTCCAACATTTGATCCTGAAAACGATAGGGACAAAGCAAGTTTGTAAAATGCCTGATCATCTGAAAGGTGCTGGTCCTTGCACTTACGTGGAGCTTCAGTGGAAGAGCGAGGGCATCGAGTACAGAGATCAGAGTGGAAGTGGTGGAGAATTTATCTTCTCCCTTGCCACCTCTAGTGCTCCAAACATGCCTTTCAACTGAAAAAACAATTTATTTGTTTTTTCCATTTAGAATACTATAGTCATTGCTCATAATATTGCCTCTTCTATGTTGAGGAGACCAAACACAGACTGGGTGACCACTTTGTAGAATACTTAAGAAGATACAAATCAGCAGGAGTAGGCTAGTTGACACCTCGTCTGCCTCCCCATTTGAGAAGATGATGACTGATCTGATAGTAACCTCAACTCCATAAGATAATCATTCATCCCCTTGCTCATCAAGTATCTAACTAGCTCTGTCTTAAAGATATTTAAAGATTCTGATTTCACTGTCCCTTAAAGAGTGCTTCCTCAGAACTCCCAGAGAATCACCTCATCTGCCTTAAATGGGTGAACCCTTATTTTTAAATATTGACCCCTAGTTCTAGATCTCCCACAAAAAGAACTGAACTTGCCACATCCATCCTGTCAAGACCTCTTAAGATATTATATGTTTCAATCAAGTCACCCCTGACTCTTCTAAACTTCAGCAGATGCAAGTCTAGCCAGTCTAACCTATTCTCGTAATAAATCCCCTCAGGCCCAGGTATTAGTCTAGTAAACTTTTTCTGAACTGCTTCTAACTGACTAACTAACGTCCTTCCTTAAATAAGACAAATACTGTAATACAATATTCCATATATACCCTTTCTAACTGAATCATAACTTCCCTAATTTTACATTCCTCTAGCAATAAATAATATTATGTTTTCCAAATACTTACAATACCTGCATACAAGCTGTGTATGAATCATGCACTAGGTTTCTCACAGCTCTGCAATCTATTACCATTTAGATAATGTGCTTTTTCTTTATTCTTCTTGCCAAAATGGAAAAATTAAATTTTTTCCAGTTATACTCCGTTTCTGTTCAATCTGCAACCATGACTCAATGTTTGAAGTCACCTGTTGTTTACCTTCTTTGGCTCCACTTCCAATCTGACTTCTGCATTCATGGCCTTCTATTGATCTAATAAAGATCAACATAAATCTGAAGGTTTACAATCTTGCCTTGACTTCTATAGGTGCCTACAAAGGCAAATTAAGCATTCACAGCATAGCAGGCCAACAAACATTTTAACTGTGGCCCCACTGTCAAGGAATTCAGTAGCATCAGCCATAGGCCTCGTGTATACTGAACAGACCTTACAAGAGAGAAGGCTTCACATTCTCTGCTAGTCACATGTCAATATTATTAAATGTTATAAGCTGACCCAAGACAATTTTCATGGAGAAAAATATTAAAACTATCTATCTAAATTAGACTCACCATCCTGAGGCTCAAAGAAAGTCTCTTCTTCTTCAGTTGGCTCACTGTCCCCATGCGCAGTTCGCTTATGCATTGCCAGTGTAGAGGTCTGTTTATAAGTTTTGCCACAGTGGTTACAGTTATATGGTTTGGAATGAGTATGAACCACATGGTGTTTATATAAACTGGAGTACTCAGTAAAACGCTTGTCACAGCCAGGTACCGTACATACATAAGGCTTCTCCCCTGCACATTAAAGTAAATGAAATTGTCACAATTCCAAATGAAGGCAAAGACAGCAATAATAAAAGGGAAATGTCATTTGTAATTTGCAGCAATAAAAAGAATTTTTACTTTTTTTTTGCCATTTAATAACTTGAAAGGCATTAAGATCCATTGATACTGTATAATTACTATTTTGTGGTACAGGTCCTCCCTAGCTTACAAATGCCCAACTTATGTACAGATGAGCGGACACAACTCTCCCCACCATCGAGGGCATCTTCAAGATGAGGTGCCTTAAGAAGGTGGCATCTGTCATTAGGAACTCTCACCATCCGAGACATGCCTCTTCTCATTATTACCATCAGGGAGGAGGTACAAGAGCCTCAAGACCCAAACTCTACGATTCAGGAACAACTTCTTCCCCTCCACCATCGGATTTCTGAACGATCCATGAACCCATGAACACTACCTCGTTATTCCTATTTTCAAACTATTTATTTATTTTTGTAATTTATAAATTTTATGTCTTTGCACTGTATTGCTGCCGCAAAACAACAGATTTCATGTCATATGTCAGTAGTAATAAATCTGATTCTGAGCATTTGGGAGACCAGGAGGATGGATTTGACAACTGCTGCAGGCATCTTCACATACCTGCAATAACGTGTGGACTGTGACCTTTTTAATGGCTTTATTGTAAAAGGATAAAATATTTACTGAAGTGGTGACCTAAACTGAACAACAGTTAGCAGGTTCTGTGCCTCATGAGGTGTTGCAACAGGCGGCCCTCAATCTAGACTGGAACTTTTTTTTTAAAATCAAACCTGGAAAGCTACTGCCAGGTGAGTCTAATTATTGCTTGTTAAGTGAGGAACACAATTAAGCTACCAGTTAGTAGTTTAAGCTCTCTTACTAAACTACAAATTTAAACTTTTCACATTCTTCAGAACATTAAAAGAATATCTTCTATGGTTACAGAATACAAATCAAAATGCAACCTTGTACTGTACACACCAAATGATTATAGGTTTTAATTTTTAAAAACATCATCTCTTGAATTAAGAATATAAACAAACTGAAGTAGTGTGAGAAATTCAAGACCAATCACACGCTTTTCCCGAGCTGTTCCATCATGTTTCTTAATAAGTGATCTTTTTACATTGGTTGAGGCCTTACTATTGGCTGTATACCTTCTCATCCAGAGGTGTGACCTGGGGAAGTGGGGAGAAACTATAACTATCCTCACTAAAATTATGGAAATTACTCATCTCGAAAGGTATTCATAAAACTGAGTTGACCTCATATTACACAGCTTAAATGAATAAGTAAAAACATAATTTGCTCTGTTATACAATAAATTAATCTAATAATCAAAGCTTGGGAAATGACCAGCAGTGGTTTACTCTTATCAATACCTGTGTGTATCCTCATGTGATTCTTGTAATTGGTTGCACTAGCAAAGGCTCGCCCACAGCCTGCCTCTGGACAGAAATATGGCCTTTCACCTGTATGAGTCCGAATGTGCACTTTACGAATATTTGATGTGGTGAATGATCTGCCACAGCCTTCAAAAGGGCATTTGAATGGCCTTTCACCTATTTGTTAGATAGAATGTAATATGTGTTAGACTAAAATCAACACAACTCATTTAAAAGTACATTATCGCAATAAAATATTTGCAATTATTAGTCAAAATATAAATTTAATATCTTATAGTTGCATGTATAATCAAAAGTCATCTGAACAACTTTCACATATTTCAAATCTCCTCAAAATCACAATTTAAAGTTAAAGCAGTAAAACAAAATATATAAAAAGCCAATATATTATTTTGAAGGCTTAGCTACTAGGTATTTAATAGTAAAGACAAATAAATGTATAGAAAATTGCTGCCATTCAATTTCATTTTTTTAGATAGTTGTACTAAGAGGTTCTGAATATTTGCCATTCTGTCAAAGTACAAGACATTATTTGAAAAACCAAGATCATTCCCATCAGAACCATTAAGGGATGATTTAATATTACAGGAAGAGTACATAAACTATTCCCAGGGATGAAGAGGTCTAGAATAAGAGATCTTGATAGCTAAAAAATTAAATGTGAAAAAAAACTTGAGCAGAAGGAATCAGAATCAGAAGGTGTACATTGGGTTCTGAGATAATAGAATAGAATACAAGAATTAGTGATTGAAACTATTTCCAGACTAACAAATAAGAATGCTGATTAAAGCAGAGGTTTATGAAGGGACAGGGTTAAATGAAGAACAAGCAAATTGTATGTGATAATACATTAACAAACGGTGGGTGATAATACGTTAACACTGATGAGTGGAGCCAAATAATTTATTTTTACAGATTGTAATATTGATCATTGTACACCGAAACCCAATTGTTACAGTGGCTCACATGAATTCTTCTTCCTGTCCCTTGCATCAACTCAATCTCTTTTGCATAGGACTGTGCAGTTTTGAAACTGAAAAGAATCGGGAAACAGAATCTCCTTAAAAGTATAACTATGTGGCCAACAAAACAGAACATTAACATGTCTGGCAGTAAATCATCTTACTATATATTAAAGCAACCAGACATCAGCAGACAAACTGATGTGTTTCATTTATATTGCAAAGTAAGTCAAATTCCTTGTGATAAATGTCTAACTGCTCTGCTAATGCAGCTGAGCCATACTAGTTTTTAAATTAGCTCTTTAATCTCAATTTGGTTTATCTGGTAGCATACGTGCTTAATGGCAAAATCTATTAGTTCAAAGCATTCTTCAGGATTTAACCAGATAACAAAGATAGATATTCCAGTGCAGCCCTGGAAAGTAATATATTGCTCGAGACACTGTTTTGATGTGCATCTGTACTCTGAGACTATGTCTTTTCTGAAGGCAGATGCTTTCATAGTTTCAACAGCAATGATCTGCAGGGAAACTCCTTGCATTAACCAAAACTCAAGTAGACAAAGCAGACTCAGAAGTTACATATCCACTTCACTGTCATCCTTTTAGAGTCAAGCATGAATATGAAAGAGCACCGACAATGACTCGGGTTGCACTTTACTTTTATCTTATACCCTTGTAAAAATATAACTGTTTGTAATTTGTTTTTTATCCCCATCAATTTCCTCTTACTTTTTTCATTTTTCATTTTTCTTACTTTATTACATTTTGTTCTTTTTCTCAATTTTTTATATTTGTTTCCTTTAAAGTTTGAAACTACTTAGATATTTTCGTTTTAAGTTTTCTTATTTGGCTTTGCTTTTGGATGTAATGTCAGTGTATTTGGTAAAATTGAAGTAATAGATTTGCTTTTTTGCTCTGTCCAAATATGCTTCATTTAATGCTGCCTTTGCTTTACAAGGGCAACCCATTTCAAGTTGTGCTTCATGAAGGCAATCCACTCCAAAAATGGACAGACAATAGAATTGTTCAAAAACAAAATACAATCAATTATCTAGCTCCACAATGGGTTCACAAGTTCATCCACTGAGTACCTAAACTAAATATTCCAAGCTTGACACCTAGAGTGTTCACTAAATTAACAATTCTTAGATGGGATAGCAGTAACTCTGCAATCACTCTGTGATTTCAGATTGAAAGTTGACTACTTATCTAATGACTTATGCTTGAAGCATGCAGTTCCATACCAAGTCTGTCTCACTATTACTGAAATTCCCAACCAAGACTTTTTAAGCAGGTATTAAAATAAAATGTACTAATTCAGTTGAAAACAAACCCTAATCAGAATTCAGCTCTATCGTTTTAAAGCCGAGTAACTGGAATGCTCTCATTATCTGATCAGTTTTGGATGCATTAGAAATGATTAGCCTGGAAAGTAGTTGGTCTATAAAAATGTTAGGTTCTCCTCAATGGTTAAAATCTTACTGTTACCAATAAATGTTTCATAAAATTGCATCAGAAAAAAGTCTAAATTTGACCTCATATAAAACAGCATAATGAAAACCAAGAACAGGAAGAAGAACGAAGACAACATTTCCAGACAGATAAGAACAAAAAGTGGTAATACTAATACAGACAGCAACAGTATAGGAGATAAAAAGATCCTTAAATGTCTTCCTTACCTGAGTTTTCACTCAGACAAAGAAGGATGCATGGCTTGATCTAGTTCTCAATGAAATGGAGCAAGTAGAGTTTGACTTAACGAGGGAATGTTTGGGGAACATCAATCATGTGATCATTAGGTTTAGAACCACTTTGACCATAAAACAGTTTAACTAATTTCAGTGAGTTGAAAAGACACCTGGACCAGGTGGATTGAAATCAAAAATTGGTAGACAAAATAACAATTGAATATTAGGAGCTTTCAAAGAGGATAATGATCAGCTACAGTGAAGACGTGAGCTTTTGCAAGGGCAGTTTACAATCACTCCACCCTCCTTTGTTTTATCCTCTGCAAATGAGATTATTTAAAACCCAACTGCCCAATCCTTAACTTGCATTGTTCTATTCATCAATCATTTCGAAACATGTTGATTAACATTAGCTCCTGATTAAGCAATGCAGCAATTTTACAATGTTATCGTTGGTTTTCAAATGCTGCTACAACCTTGCTTTCCTCATCTCTAATTTCTTCCAGCCAAGATATCAGAACATCTCCAATTCTGACCTCTTGAGCACCCACAGTTTTCACCACTGTGTCCCTTCAATTATCAAGATTCTATAAGTCTGATACTCCTTCCTTAACTGCTCTTTCTCTTTCTAGAATACTCCTACCTCTTTACATCTACTGTATCTCCTTATTTTGTTCATTAATGCATCTGTGAAGCACCCAGGTGTTCTTTAATACATTATAAAGAAAGAGTATATTCAAATTGTTGCAGTGTCACTCTGAATGGGTGTGTGGAAACTATACTGGTGTTATCATGTTTTCCATGAATCAGATAAGCCACATAGCAGTTGACATTGGTTTGTATTGGTATGTACAGATAACTGTAAAATATAGAGAAAATAGTCAAAATGATCTCGTCCATTGTATCATAAAATATTACGGCTTTGGGCTAGACTTGCCCTGATGTTAAGTCACGATAAAGATTTTTTTTTAAAAGAGTACTGTTCTCATTACAGAACACCCAAGTATTTCTCTTAAAAGCCCATGGGAGAAAAAGACCAGAAGTAGCCAACCAGGCTACATGATTTTGTATCTTTAATCTAGAATGTGAGAATGCCAACATGAGATGATGCTATGGGGAATTTTGCAAAAAATGAAAAATGCATCTTCCTAACAATTCCTAACCGCACAGTAGCGTAGCGGTTAGCGCGACGCTATTACAGCGCCAGCGATCGGGGTTCGATTCCCGATGCTGTAAGGAGTTTGTACATTCTCCCGTGTCTGCATGGGTTTCCTCCGGGTGCTCCAGTTTCCTCCCACATTCCAAAGACGTACGGGTAGGTTAATTTGGGTTTAAAATGGGAGGCAAGGACTCGTTGGGCCGGAAGGGCCTGTTACCACGCAGTAAATAAAATTTTTAAAAAATTTAAATTTATATCTTGTTTTACCTGTGTGTGTTCGGATATGTTTCTGTAGGTCCCCTGAGGTTTTAAATGCTTTGTCACAGCTTTCTTCTGGGCATCTATATGGCTTTTCTCCCGTATGGGTTCTTGTATGGCTTTTTAATCCATATCCTAAAACAGAAACATGATTAAGGGGAAAGAGCATATTGAATATCATAGATCTAATCAGGTTTTTAATTATACTGCAGATATGGCACGAAGAAGTATGTCAGCAAAGTAGTTTCCAAGTGCCACAGTGAAAGACAGCAGGTGAATATATGTGAGCATTACGTGTAAGCATTATTCAGTGAATTTTACAAATACTACAGCTGCCGAAGCATGCATATGGTAGTCTATTTTCATTTGAATGCAATATGAAGTTTTTTTTAATCCACGCAGATCATTAAATAAACTTAAAATTGGAGATTCATTATAAATCCTGGGAATGTATAAAGGTAGAAGCTAATGATTACCACTAAAACCATTATATGCAGGTGTGAGAGGGGAGGAGGGAGTACTTTGTGTTAGACTAACTACTGCATCAAATTTACATAATGACGACATTTCAAAATGAAATTATGTGGGTGGAAAGCAACAACTTTGAAGATGCAAAAGACAAAATAAAAATATTATCTCCTTTTATAAATACTACATAAATACAATTATTTACTTCACTAAAAGATAAATGCAGTAGCAATCAACAGTGATAAAATGGATTATTTGTTTTTAAAAGCTTTGGACACACTAATTAACCCTAATCAGCATTGAGCTATTTGATCCCACTTGGCCCAACTGATAAGTCAAAGCAATAACCAAAATTGTAAATTATTGGATCAACATCAACTTCAGCCTAAAGCATTGAGTTCTAAATTTGATAGTTAACCAGATATTTTATTGACCATTCTTTCCTCAGGGAAAACACTAATTCAGAGTGAATGGAAGTAGGCTGGGGTTCTCCCACATTCATTCAGTCCGATCACACTCACCTTCCAGACTCACACACAAAGTTGGCTAAAAGAAGGGGATTTAATTGTGGTTCAGAGGGAAAGGAGAAAATAAAATCAGAGAAAGGGAGTCTGGGAAGAGAAACTGAAGGTACTTGTAGCCTTTGAATCCCCTTACCATGAAGTACAAAATCAGTATTCCAAAATGATTCAGTGGATAAATATATCACATAGGACAGTTTAGCACCGTGATGTCTTAAATCTGCAGGGCAGCAGCAGAGATAAGTGGTCTCAGTGTCTTTGGCCAGGAAGTGAAGAACATCATTGGTGCATGTAGTGGATAAATGCAGGTCAGGGTTAGTTAGATACTCCCACATTCAATTAGCCCACTGACATTCACCCTCCAGGTTTATGCACCAACCATGCAAGTGAAGAGTTTCAAAGCTGCTAATGGATCATTTTGCAGCACACTCTTGTTACCTCAAAATTATATTGTGAATCAATATTTAAGAACGTAGAGTAAAATCGCACATTATTTGTGAAATCAATTTTGAATGCATCCTCTAAGAGGAGCCATTTTTGATCCATAATGCAGATGTGGTAGAATACCATTACCTGCACAAAATCACAATACCAAGTGAAGGCAATGGCACAGAAGTGAGGATTTATCACCTCTGATGGGTACTTAGTTTTTTTTTAAATCAACTTTAGTAGTTTACTTTTAATATTAGGTAAAATGCAGAGTAGTTTTGAATATTAAGCTTTGTCAGTAAAAGAATGTAGGTACACAAAAACTGTCCACAGACCAGAACTTGTATGCGTTTAAGTTATACTGGAAATCAAACTGACAAAGTTAACAGTTTACTGAGAAGTGTCAACGTTTACAGATAACACATAAAATCATACATAAACAAATTATTGTAGAAGTTGGAAATCTGAAATAATAACTTTATTGCTGAAAGATTATTGGCCTGAACCATTAACTGTTTCTCTCTTCAAACATCTGGCTTGCTGAGTATTTTGCTAATTTTCCATTTTACATAATATCAACAGTAGGGACCAGAATGGTTGCATATCAGATGGAAGAATTTTCATTTGACTATCACAGAGACAGATAAATGGAACTCATTCCTGTTGCAGCTGCTACCAGACATATATATTTGATATTTTGATATCTGAACTTTCCTTACTGATGTCAAACCCAGCTCCTACTATTGATTTTAATTCTAAGGTATATTTAAAAAGTAATTCACCCTCTCAAGTTAACCAAATCAAACATTACTCTTTTAGGATTAATTCATCTCATCTTATCAATTTCCAGAAAAAGTGAGGAAAATTTATGGGCGGCACAGTGGTGCTGCCATCTCACAGATCCAGCGATTCAGGTTCAATCATGACATTCAGTGCTGTTTGTGTGGAGTTTGCACATTCACAAATTCTTCTTCCCACAGAATCTTCAGGAGGAAGCAGAAGGCATGAGAGAAAAATTCTTCAGACCAATTTATAGCAGAACTCTGAGAGATTCTACTCCACCCATGAAGGCAATTAAACCAACTCCAGGAGATGCAACGACTAGTGCAATCGCCCTTCTATAGTTGGAGAAAGTTGTTCATCTCAGAATTTTTGCAAGCTGCCTGCAAAATCAACCAGTGAACCCAAATTTAATACAGGTTCTGTCAACTTGCTGGATGATACACCAACTTTCTGTGAAGGCAAGTATCTTTTACCAAATAATTGACTTTTACGCTTGGGTAAACTAATCTTCTGTCTCCTGTTTTTCCCCTAACCTCTTTTACTCAAATCCAATACGACTAAGACTAATTATTTTAAACACCTCAATCAAAAAGGTACACAGCCTTAAGGAGCTCAACTCAGTCAGTCAATCATGATGTTAAAAGCCCATTAAATCTGTATGCATCAATCTAAGGGCTTCTGACATTTTTCCAGGACTTTGCTATCCATCATCTAAATGCAGCTGCATGAAGGTCATTCAGAAAAGTATTCTTGTTCTGTATTCAATTTCTTATTCTCAAAATAGAATATAACACCAAATTTACTTTTAAAATTTTATCTCATTGTGGGTCATTGACTTTTGATGCCCGGCACTTTATAATGTTTCAGCTCTTCTCCCAGTGACCAGTTCTGATCTCACAACCCCTGCTCTCTTCTTGTTGGCTAGCTATGTTATGTTATGTTATGTTATGTTATGTTAGTTTAAATGCTCTTCATGTTATAAATTTGCTCATATTTGATACATAAATCTTATTTCCATACTATGAAGACTGAAATTTAAAAAATACCTGTAGCAAAAGCTTTTCCACAACCTGGGTGCTCACATCTATATGGTCGATCACCGGTATGTGCCCTTTCATGTACCTGTGACCATATAATAGAAGCTGAAGTGCATTAAGAAATTTAATTTATCAGCAATAAATAAAAGTTTTAATACAGCAGATGGTTATTAGTTGTGCAAGTTACTCAGCAGAAGCTTAGAAAAAACAGTCCATACTGCAGTAATACTGCACTTCCTAATTTTTGTTCCACATTCTCTCTGTGTATTAAGTGCAAATTTGGAGAGACCGCTGGAGTAAACAGTGATGTTAAATGGCACGCAAGGCATGCTTTGACATCACTTCCAAAAAAATTGTTCCGTAGAAATATATGCAGGCTTTAATCTGCAGATTGAGGCCTGCTTCCAAATTAGTTGAAATAGCCCCAACTTTACTTAGTTCATTTCTAAGGTGTTTGAGGTGTCCAGCTTCTTTCAAGTAGGCTCACACTCCTCAGTGTTCTTCTAAAGTGTTCACTCCTTTCCCATTCCCTCCAAACCTTGCTGCCAATTGTCCTCAGGCCCCCAGTCATCTCCCTGGATCCTCCCCCAAAATATTTAATTGCCTCTCTAACTGATACTGGCCTAATTTTTTTTTAAATGACACAATGCCGCATCTTCTCCCTGCTCCCATCTCACCACCTACCTTCCATCCCATCAACTCACCCTCCCACCCCCTGCAGTCCAATAAGTGCTTGCAAAAGAGGAACCTTTGTGCATGTAAAAGCCTTTGATCATGCAAAATGTGACACAATGTATAGCTTAGAGTGCGTCTTGTGTAATTAATTTTCTCTGCTGGGTGACCTTGCACAAACAGGCACAGATTCGCAGCACAGTGCTGCTTTAATGCACCTTTTCAGCTCCAGCTTGACTGCTAGCCCCAAGTTTTTGAAAACTTATTTGAAAGGGATGGGAAAAAGGGCAAGAGAAAGCAAAATGCACCTTATACTTTTCTTTCATCCTGAAGGCAGAGGCCCACACATTGAAGCAATGGCAGCCCACTGACAATTTGTTCCAGAAGTCATGGTTTTTTTTCTATAATTCAAGTAATTTTCTCAACTGTTGGAATTTTATCTCTTATTTTTAGTTAGAAATAATGCTGAAGGTATTTACACAGTCTTCTCATAGCCAGCCAGTCAGTCAATGTGCTGACCCATCTAGCTTTCTTTAGACAATGCAAGCAGACATTCATCCCTTGTTTCTATCTCCTTGGTCAGTGTAGATCAAATCGAAAGTGGAAGAAAGTATGAACTGAAATCTTGTCATATGATACTGATTTCAGATGGTATTAACTATGATTAGTACTCCAGTTATGATCATCATTGTTAATTACTACGGAGCGAATAATGCAAGCTCCATGTCATTATGAATGAGATCACAGGGGGTTGAAGCCAAACTGAAATGACAAATAAACCATACAGATGCAGAAAATCCCAAGTTCAAATCTTGGTCAGTGCTGAGTTAGTTAATTTCAGAATCTTGGTGTCACTGCTATAAATACCCTAAAGTGTAGTATCTGGGGGAAAATAATCTGCTATTAAGTTTTGCTTATTGTCTGGTGACTATTACTGGAATGGTAGGGCACTGAGGTATGCAGTAGAACAAAGGGACCTGGGAATACAGATCCATAATTTCTTAAAAGTAGCATCGCAGGTAGATAGGGTTGTAAAGAGAGCTTTTGGCACATTAGCCTTCATAAATCAGGGCACTGAGTACAGGAGTTGGGATGTTATGTTGAAGTTGTATAAGACATTGGTGAGGTCAAATTTGGAGTATTGTGTGTAGTTCTGGTCACCTTCCTACAGGAAAGATATCATTAAGCTTGAAGGAGTGCAGAGAAAATTTACACGGATGTTGTCGGGACTTGAGGACCTGAGATACAGGGATGGGTTGAATAGGTTAAGACTTTATTCCCTGGAGCGCAGGAGAATGAGGGCAGATCTTATAGAGATCTTACAAACTTATGAGGGGTATAGATAGGGTGAATGCATGCAGGCTTTTTCCCCTCAGGTTGGGTGAGTCTAGAACTAGAGGTCATAGGTTTAGGGTGAAAGGTGAAATTTTTAAGGAGACTCTGAGGGGGAACTACTTCACTCAGAGGGTGGTGCGAGTGTGGAATGAGCTGCCAGTGGAAGTGGTGGATGTGGGTTCCATTGTAACACTTAAGAGAAGTTTGGATAGGTACAAGAATGAGAGAGGTATGACGGCTTTGGTCCAGATGCAGGTAGATGGGTCTAGGCAGAAAATCAGGCCGGCATGGACTAGATGGGCCAAAGGGCCTGTTTCTGTGCTGTGGTGCTCTATGACTCTAAGTGCTTATGTGGACAATGTTTGAAATCAGTTAATACCTTCAGGACAGATAAGCAAGAGATGCCAAAATAGAGAACAAAATAACAATTCAAAATACAAAGTCCTCATCCTTCTTGCTTGGGCTCCTTAACTTAGTAGATAATATGGCAAAAGTACTGGTGATGGTAGTACTCTTCCCATTCTCTGTTCAGTTTATTAATTACACCACTTGCTTTAATGAACTCACATTGGAAACTTTGGGTTTGAAACTCTTTCTCAGTGTAGCCTAGATTCTGTTGTGTAGCTTAAATATACAAAGCAAAAAATAAACTGTTGGAAGAACTCAGAAGATCAACTGACATCTGCGGAGGCAAATAAATAGTCGACAGTTTGAGTCAATCCTCTGCTTCAGGAGTAAGAGTGTCGAGGGAATATAGCTGGAGGCGTGGGTAGAGACAGAGGCTGGTAGGTCATGGGTGGAACCAGATAATGGAGCGATGATGTGTAGATGGAACCAGGTGAGGGACAGGATGGGAAAGGTGAACAAAGGGAGAAGAAACCCAGAGGTGATGGGCTGATGGAACCAGGTGGGGGAGGATGGTGAATCTAGATAACAAAAAGGATGGTATGGAAAAGCCGAACAAAGGGAGAGAGACCCAGAGTAGTCCAGCAGGAGTGGGAATGGAACACGGGGGATGTGGGTTACCTGAAAATGGAAAATTCAATGTTCATGCCATTGGGCTGTAGTCTACCCAAGCGGAATATGAAGTGCTGTTCTCCTCATTTGATTTTGGCCTCACTGTGGCAGTGGAGAAGGCCGAGGACAGACAGGACAGTGTGGGAAAAGGAAGAGGAAGTTGAAATGACTTGCAACCAGAAGCTGTAAACGGTCACTGTAGACAGAGTGCAGGTGCTCTGCAAAAATGGTCGTCTAGTCTACAATTGATCTCACCAATATAGAGGAGGCTGCATCGCGACGTGGAAAAGCTGTTTAAGGTTCCTGAATGACGGTGACATTCCGGCATCTGAAGTCTCTTGCATCTCCATTAAATATACAAAAATCACTCACTTCCAGCACACTCTAGACATGATAGCTCAGGGAGCAATAAGGAGACTGCTAACTTGGAAATGCTATATCTTGAATGTGACATTAGACCAAAATCCTGAGGTTTTTGCGAGGAGACAACCCTGTTTGGTCCTGTTCACAGGATCACTGAAATGTCCGACTTACTTGGCAAACAATCCTTCCTCAGCCAAAATCCCAAAAAGGGATTGGTGTTTGTGGTACTTTAAATTGATTGCTATGTTGTTCTATACAACAGAGAACACACTTTAAGAATAATTCACTGTCTGAAAAATTCTTTATAATCTCTAAAACATGGCAAGCTATTAAAATAAACACTTCACAAGCTTATTTTTTTAAAGTAATAATCAATGTCAGCTGAAGCATATTTGAATTCTACCTTGAGATGGTGAGCAGTAGTATAGAGTCTTCCACAGCCCTCATATTCACAGCGAAATGCCTTTTCTCCTAACTGTTGAGCCTTGGCACTCACCCGTCCAGTCACATGACCCTGAAGAACAATCTTAGGAAATAGAACAGGAGCAAATTGTATTGAACTTTCTACTATTGTACTGTTAATAATTTATCATTTCTGCCTTTATAAATTACACAAACATAGGTGATAAATTTCTCTTTTCAGCAAATCATCTTAATCTAGCGGAACATTATTACAGCACCAGCGACCCGGGTTCAATTCCTGCCACTGCCTGTAAACAGTTTGTATGTTCTCCCCGTGTCTGTGTGGGTTTCCTCCGGGTGCTCTGGTTTCCTCCCACATTCCAAAGACAGGTGAAGAGGTGTGGGCATGCTATGCTGGTGCTGGAAGAGTGGCGACACTTGCGGGCTGCCCCAGCACATTCTAAGTAACACAAAAAGATGCATTTCACTGTGTTTCGATGTACATGTGACTAATAAATAAATATATAAAAAAACTATACAGAAAAACTTTGTTAAGCTGACATGCTGGGGCTTTGGTGGTGCTGGATAGAAGATCTTTGGGACTACTGGAGGTTATTCCTATTAAATGCTCCA
Organism: Pristis pectinata; assembly: GCF_009764475.1. Lineage (NCBI taxonomy): Eukaryota > Metazoa > Chordata > Chondrichthyes > Rhinopristiformes > Pristidae > Pristis > Pristis pectinata. The sequence goes on from NC_067418.1 coordinate 27,174,133, forward strand.
ACACACTTTTTTTCCCCAAGATGTTTATACAGTACAATAATAATTGTTCCAGTGAACCTGGTAAGTTTAAAGGGAGTGCAGGCACTGGATCCCCAGTGAGTCAGAACGAAATGAGGGAACTGGGACCCCAATGAGTTGTTAAGGAGCATGGGAACTGGGCCCCCAGTGAATCAGAAGGGAGTGCAGCAAGCATCACATGCTGAGTCAGATGCCAAACGATTGGGATTTCTGAATAGTTGAACAGCAGACTGATAAGCTACAGCATTGCTAGACCAGAGTGATATTTCTTGATCCCATCACACCACCATTTGTGGGCACGATAATGTCTATCTTTTAAAATGGCATTGGCAGGGCAGGTGGGGGGGGAGTGATGGCTAATTATCCCACTGTTAAAAATTCACATGTTAAATTCTAGCACAAACCTTTGTAATATTCATGTTCCCCAGCTTCAACCAGATTAAATATGACATCCATTATTTGTATTATGTCACTGCAGCCAATGTATTTTAACACAGTCTAACAGTATCTCAACATATTATTTAACTGAAAGAAGAGGGGTAATTTATAAAATTGAGGAAACTTTCTGAGTGGTTTACGCTTTCATTCCAATGTTCCCTTCCTAACAGGAGGAAAGCAGCCAGTAACAAGAAACCCTTCCTGAAAAGTCAGTCTAGAAATAAACTCTAGAGGTTGCCTTTAAAGCTGTTTACGTTGGTTAGTAGGGCACAAACAGGCAACAACCTAGAAAGTAAATCTGCCAGAGTTGCTGACTCTTTTTTCATCCATTGGCATCAGTGATTGCAGAAAACTGTTGCCATCTCAGCACAAAAGCTGCACTCAAGAAGCAGGCAGCCTCAGCATTCCACTAAGATTCATATAAAGTATGGTTTAAACTAATCAACTAAAGTATGATTTAAACTAACCCAGTCAATTCCAAAAGAGAACTAGTATCAATATTAATTACATCTACCTACAATCTCTACATTGTCCACACAAACAAAAATTTCAACCAGTTCACTTTCCCTTTTATTTCTTCCTTTGTCCTGATGACTTTTAAGTAAATCACACATTATAATAAAAACAACAGCCAGTCTCATCTCCCTCTTAATAAATCTGTGCTTATTTTGCCTGTTATTGACACTTTATTAAACAGGTTACTGTGCTACACAAGGCAGGAAGTCCTTTTTGCAAATTTAATTCCTGCATTGGAAATTTAATTCCTGCAAATTTAATTCCTGTATTCCTGAAACAAATCATGTATTCTTTCCCTGTGATATGCTTCTACTTGAACCAGGTTAATCAAGAGTTTAGAGAGGAGAAATGAGGGAATGCAGATGCTGGAAAATGTAGCAAAAAAAAATAAACTGCTGAAAGAACTCAGTGAGTCAAGAGCATCCGTGGTGGCAAAAAGGATGTGTTGATGTTTCAGGTCCTAAACACAGGATCTCAAAACGAAATGTCGATGCCTCCTTTACGTCTGTAGGGGTTGCTTAACTGAATTCTTCCAGCAGTTTATTTTTTGCTCAAGGGTTTAGACAGCATCCATTCCCTTGTAGAATGATTAGTATAAATTAACAATGAATACCTTTATGTCTCCAAATCAATATTTCTGCCTCTGAAATATAAGATAGTAACCATCTCCTAATTGGAGGAACCATTGCTCCAACACCTCTTGAACTCTAGGATTTTCCTTTTTAACTTTTTTCTAGCATTGATAAAACCCAAATGCAGCCCATCAATTCCTGGTGTTTCTCAGCCATTATGTCTGGATTTCCCTTTCCTGTTCTCTTTTCTCCTCAGAAATCAATCTATCAAAAAAACCCTCCATAGCTCTTAGTAAGGAGCATGCATTTCTAGTAGATGGACAGGAAAAAAAATTGGTCCAACTAGTTTGATCATTCAATCATGTTGCAATTCATCTTCAATACTGACTACACACCAAACACATAATCTCCTGGGAGAAACAAAACAATGCAAGACCTCCTCATCCTCCTCAGCTTTGCTGTATGTAATTTTCTTTGTCATTCTCCTTGCACACTGAAATTTCTCTTTACTTCAAAAGACAATCAAAAATGAGTTCCAAGAGACAGCAATGACCATTAGATTTATTATCTGATATCTCATGTAGCTTTAGAATGCAGTATTATCAGCCTCCTTTAAAAACTTTTTCAATTCCCATTTCAATTTTTGCAGTGAAATTGCATCCACTGCAAATGTCAGCAGCCAATTTCAAAGCTCAGTAATCCTCCAGGAAAAGAAAAAAATTCTAACCTGATTCTCTATTTATGTTGGTTTTCCTCATTCAATCTAATTTATCATATTGAAATGATCATAAGAACATAAAAAATAGAAACAGGAGTATGCTATTTGGCCCCTTGTGCCTGCACCATCATTCAATAAGATCATGGCTGATCTTGTACCTCAGCATCACTTTCTTGTGATAACTTCATAACTCTTAAACAAAAGTCTATTCTTTGTCCATTTTGAATATACTACAACACCAAGCCTCCACTGTCCCCTTGGGTAAAGATTCCAAAGATTCTGTACCTAACTGCTTGCTACATGTTATCTTTCAGTGATTCATGTTCAAGGATATCCAAGTCCCTATGAACATCAAACTCTCATATTAAGAAATCATGAGTTAATGCAGGAAAGTGGTGCCAAGGTAAAAGATTAGCCACAATCTCAGTGATTGGTGGAGCTGACCTACTTCTGATTCCATTTCCTATGTTCTTATGATCTTACCATTTTAAAAAAAATCCACTTTTCTGCCTTTTTTTTAAATCAAGGGGGATGATTTCACACTTTACCGCAGTATATTCAATATGCCATGATCTCACCCATTCACTTAGCCTTTCTACGAGCCCCAAAAGCTTTCTGCATCTTCCTGAAGATTCACATTGCTATCCAGCTTTGTATCTCCAGCACACATAGAAATATTATACCTGGTCCTGTCATAGGTAAAAATTTTGTAAGGATGGGGTCCCAGCAGCAAACTCTGCTATACTCTCTACAAGTCACACCATCTCAACCTCAAAATGGCACATTTACTCCAACCATTTTCTCTTTGTTTACTAATTCTAAATCTATGCCAGTATATTACTCCAAATTGCATGTGCTCTAATTATATAACCCCCAATGTGGCATCTTATCAAATACCTCCTGGAAGTCAAAATACATCCCATCCACATGTCCCCCCGATCTATTCTGGTATTTACAATCTCAAATTTTAACAGATTTGTCCAATAGATTTTCCTTCCATCAATTCATGCCGACTCTGCCCAATCCAATTATTATTTTCTAATTATTCTCACATTCCAGGGATGTGAGTTTGGCACTGACCTCAGGTCTGTGTGGATTTGCTTGTTCTCTCCATGACCACATATATTTCCTTCCCCATAACAATATGCTGGCACCTTAATTATAATGTAGTGTAGATGAATGACAAAAAGAATTAAAGGGGAATTGCTGGGCATGTGTGAAGGAGAATATAATGCAGAAGTAAGGAAAATAAGGAGGGGGCCTTAGATTAATGGGATTGCTCTCCTGGGAGCAGGCATGGATCTGATGGACCAAACAGCCACATGCTATGTGGTTCTAAGTATAAGATATGTGCCCTGTTACTTAATAATAGAATGATAGAATTTATCAACTGCTCACAGAAATGATGGCATGCAAACCATGATACTAACATCTGGTCCATCTCAGAGCCAATTTCACACAAGACTGTGTCATTGTCTCAACACTTTTCACTTCATCACTTAATTTCATTATCTTAAGAAGTTCAATCAAGTCTCTTTCAAGCAAATTTTCCTTCAGTAAAATGATCCCAATGGAATAGATTAGGATTTTCAGAGAATGGTTAACCTTGTCGGCTTTTTCCTTGCTTTTGTCATGTAGAGACACCAAATAGGACAGTATTCCAACTGGCCATATCTGAATTCTTATATTAAGGGCACTATGATAGGTACTCTTTACATAGTCCTTTATTATCGTAGGTTTACATCCTAATACCCCATTATTTTCCACTGAAGCAAGACAGCTACAGCCATAGATACTTAAGATACTTTAGTATTCAATTCCCTTTGCCTTTCAATGTATATTAAATCAGATAGCACATGATTAACTCAAGTCTTCACACACAACACACTACAACCTTCCCCAGTACAACCCACCCTCAAAGTTGTTCCTATTCTTTTATGTTTAAGCACTTGCCTTAAAGAAAAGGTTCCTATGTTTTGTTCCTTTATATTTTTCTTCACAGAGTTTAACTCAATTCTGTACCAAGGTTTTCATGTTTCACTGCAAAATCAAAGTAGCGCCACCTATTTTCCATTCATGCTCTTCTGTGCTTCACGCCATGAACATGTCTTTGTGTCCAATAGTCTTTAAGAAGACCTGGACATTTTAACTCAAAGCTGTTAATAATATAATTAGCTGTTCCATTCTTTCCTTCTACTCGGCCTACCAACAAGCATATTTAACTTTCAAATTTCTTTCCCAAAACTTCCTGTATGAGAAAGAACTCAGAACAAGCAGTCAAAAAAATGACCAAGTATTAACCCCCAGTTTACATGAACCCCCTTCTTCACATTGACATTGCTAATTGACAGCCACCAGATGACCATTTTAGAACTTAATTCAAATATTTTCTCATCACCAAAGGAGTTTAATTGTAAAGTTCAAATCAATTCAAAGATTTTATACAGAATATACCCACCAATAATAATGAGTTTACAACTCTTCTGAACATCATTCCAATCAGATTTATACACTGTGTCCCTGGCAGACGAATAAGATTATCGATTCTCTGTTCCACACATCCTTTCCATTGGTATGGTCACTGAAAAACTGCTCCTATTTACTTCTTGTTACGGACTCAGTGAATGTCCCTTTAAGATAGAGAGAGAGAGAGTGTGTGTGTGTGTGTGTGTGTGTGTGTGTGTGTGTGTGTGTGTGTGGCGTGCTTACGTCAATAGAAGATAAAGGACGTAATGACGTTGTTGAAGAAAGCAGAAGAAGAAGAGAGAGAGAGAGAGAAGAAGGGAGAGAGACACCAGTCTGCTAGTGTTCTCTATCAATGGATGAGAAACAATAACTGTGTCTGCCACTGAAATCCATGTATGGAAATTGGAAGTAATCCGGTGGAGTTCACTTTGTTGCTGACCTGTAGAAGGAAACAGGTATTTGTGTGTGGACGACCACGATTCGGATGCTTTTCGGGGTGAGGAAGTCACTACCGAGTAAACACTTAAGTGTCGCTTGGGTTCCATCGTGGAACATTTGGATTTCGTATTTACTCTCTCTATGTTTCTCTATGTCTACGTCTTATCTTCAGACAACGGTGGTTGTTGAAGAAGCCCTTACTCATGTTTCACCTTATGGCTTGCAGAACTGAACTTTAAGAACCATTCCTGAACTTGGAGTTTGGGACTTTGCCACACACACACACACACACACACACACACACACACGAAGAGTTTAGTTTTAGGGGTTAACGTTCAAGGTTTAACATGTTTGAATTTCTAACATACTAACATTTTTACTTTTATTTTACGTATTATCATAAGTAGTGATTAATTAGTTTTAACACTGAATCATGCTCAGTGTGTTTCTTTTGTTGCTGGTTCGTGACATTCTGAAGAATTTTTACTCAGCTCTCACTAAATGTTTTTAAAAAAACGGATAAAGATTGCTTATTGGCTTAGAAAGTCTTGAATAAATTAAACCTATTCTGCAAATCTCAAGTCTTGCGCACAGATTCATTGCACAATGAGCAATGGTATCACTGTTAGTGCACTAGTTCTTAATGAAAAGCAATAATCGCCTTACCTGCATTTTTTTTTCATGATCATTTTCATTCACCAGTCCTGTACTGCTGACACTATCATTTCCATCAGCGGTTACCTATGGAAAAACAATATCAAATGCTATCAGACAAGATGTTTTTTTTAAAATGGTGATATAATTTATGCTTAACAAACTTACTTCTCATAACTGCTGACATTGACCCAACTTCTTCACATCTTGCTCTTTCAGTCCTCACCAAAACTAAATTTCCCCCTTCAACTCAGGAGTTAAAAATATCTTGCTTAAGACCATTTTTAAAGATTACACCAAAACTGCAACTGTATTTTTGAACATTATACTAAACACCAAATTAAAACATATATCAAAACCACTCAAAAAGTTGAGGCACCAGGTAATTTTACAGAATTGAGGTTTCAATAGACAATTACTTTTGAGGCATAATGCTCAAGTGCACTAATGGTCTCAGGATCTACTGTGGTTTCTCCTGTGTGTAGTCCTGCCAGCGTACTATCTGCTTGAACAGTGAGGATGGTGTCAGATTGTGGAACTTGTATTGTATGGTGGATATAGGCAGTGGTTCCATCTTCCAGCTGGACTGCTTGCACTGCACTTGGATCATAGCCATCTTAATCAAGGAGAGAACAAAGTAAATAGTGAATTGTCATATTTTTATCGAATAATCACTTTATCAAATAAAACTTGAAAAATGTACCTTTTGGTGAATGATGAATAAATGCAGTTGATCCATCCTCTAGTTGAACTGCCTGTCCATCCTCAAAACGCAAACAATCTCCTACAATATGACAAAATAAAGAACTTCTGAATATTTCTTCCGGATAAATGCAAAATAGTTGAATCGTCATAGCATTTGTCAATACCATTGAGTTAGATGTTAGCAAAAATGTCAGCTTGTGCCTTTTGCTCTAAACTACTATCTAATCATATCTGGTGTAAAACATCGTATAATTGAACTTTCACCAATCCTACTATCTTTTGACTCACTACATGGTATCAGACATGCAGCTGCTGCCAATATTAAATTAAGATATAGCAAGATACCCCAAAGTCTTGAGTAGACCATAATATCATTGCTCACCGGGTTTTGGTACTGAAACATGTTGTACATATGCTGTAGAACCATCCTCTAGTTGAATAACTTGTCCATCAATCAACTTTCCATCTGAAATAGATGATATACATCATCATACAGTACATAATAGGTTCTTTCAATTAGTAACTCTAGCTGTGGCTGTCTCACTGACCAGGAAAGCATCCAGTATTAATGACCAATCAGGTTTGAGTTATCTGCTTTTGGTTAAGCACAGATGGCTAAAATTGGTGCTGTCTTCACCATAAGGAGATAAAAAGAAATTCAATTGGATTTTCAACTTCCTGCTGGAAAGGGGTTGGTGTCAGATGTGTTTTGATACCCACAACTATTGGATGAGATACCAAGGGACACTTGGTGCCTCTGGAATTGTACCCCAAACACAAGGAGCGAAGCAGAAAACAAACAAAATTGAGAGAGGTGAGGAGCAGTGGTGGTGGGGCAAGGTGTTATACTTTTATTTTTCTATGACGAACACACATTTCCTCAGATTTCCTTCATTTTAAAATATATTGTTTAAAATATATTTAAATATAGTTGGAGCTGCAGGCAAAGTCATGCCAATGACCAAACTCGGTAAAATACACATTCATTAGACAACAGAATTGTTGCACAATAGAAATTTTCCAAGAAAATCTACACCTTTAGGATTGTGTTGAATATACGCTGTTGTACCATCTGCAAGGGTAACGGCTTGTAAACTCACACCATCCATATTTTCCAATCGATCACCATCTAAATAAAAAAATTCATTACTGTTCTGGATAGGTACAGTGCAAAACGTATAATGCAAAGAAATCCAGCATCCTTCTCATTACATCTATTAACACATGAAGCAAGGCTTCTGAGAAAAGGCCAAAGGAAGTGAGAAACAATATAATTCTTTTTTCTTTCCTTGTTAGATTGACTCTTTCGACAGACTCTTCCTCGAATGAGCAGATCAAAAGCTTATGCCAGTGCCATTTTTGCTATAGAGTGCAGGTATAACCTAGAATAACTTGTATGTCAAATTTCATTTCCTTCATCATTTTCCTTGAAACACACGAAGGAAATCAAGAGTTTGCCATGTGGCGATCTGCAAGCATAAAGCCTGCTTTTCACTTCTCCGCATGAAAAAACTGTCAAACATCAAGTTGTCAACAGATGTTATTGTTTTCCCTTTCCTTCTTTCACCAATTCAAACAATAATGTTCATGGTATTGTCCAGATAACTGGTAACAGATTTAAAGCAGTGACATACATTACAGCTAAAAGAACTTTGCATTGAAACAATACAATTGACACAAACATTTTGTTTAAAATTTTGCATCCAAATAAAAGGGAAAAACAAGTGAATATAACAATTGTGAGAGATAAAAAATGTAATAATTTGGAATACTAAACTGTGTTTGAAAGTTGCCTTTTATTCTTCCTAAAAATCATTGGTGCATGGTTCAATGAGAAAATGTTCAAAAATTAACATCAGAAAAAATAACATTTATTATAATTTACCTGTTACTGCTACAGTTTCTGTTAGGCACAGCGTGACATGTTGACCATCACCCACTCCCTGGAATTCTGCCATACTCTGGGCTTCTCTGTTAATTTGTGCCAATAACATATCTAGTAAAATAACACATGAATTAGAATTTCATGGACATTACCTATTAACAAGAGGAAGTCAGAATCTCATTATACATAACCAAATATGAGTTGTATATTTCTGTTAAAATTATACTGACGCAGAGATACAATGATACCTTCTCAGCAAACTGGCAGGCTCCTCATGGAAAGTGGATATCACAACCCTTCGGACTTCATTCTTTGCCATCTCCACCTTACAGCAGATGTGCTAGTATGGAGTTATGTGATATACAACAAGTATCAACAGCACAGGAGTTCACCAGCTAATTCATCATGCATGTCTTCTGGTTCTGAATCACATCACTCCTCCTCATATTAGGAGGTAGAATGCAACAAGCAAGCTTTTCAGGAAGGTACTTCAAACCTATACCTAACTCTGTTCAGTTATTAGTTGGATAAAGTGTATCACAACATTGTGTATGGTTAAGGATGTCATCGCAGGGCGTAACAGAGGAGGTCCCATGGCAAGAAAACTGCAACTGACATCAACCACTAACTGGTCCCTTGTCATGGAACCAACAGCTCACTTTTCTTTTGATATGCCATATGTCAGTTTCTAAACTGGATCAGGCCTCCATGCAATCAGCCAGCACCCAGCTTGCAGTTATTGTGGAGACCAAACTACAGTACATAGTATGGATGAATGCTCATTGACCAAATTCAATGGAGGGCTGTGTTAGCTACACCTGGTACCAAAATAATTACTTCTGGTCATGTTAAATAAATAAATTGTGATACATTTCATCGGTGGGAATAAAATGAAACTTGAATTGCTGAAATCAAAAATTAATTCGATTTAAATTGTAGTGTAAAAATTAATCAGCTATTTGGATCACAATTGCTCATAGAACATTAGAAAATTTGCAACACAAGGCCATTTGGCCTCTCAGGTCAATTGAAAAAGAGTGTTCAGTCTATTTCCACGCTCCACCTCCAAGAGAATCTAATCACCTACTATGGCATTACCATTGCCGAGTCCACCACTATCAATATCGCAGGGATCACCATGGACCAGAAACTCAACTAGATCAGACACACAACAGTGCGTTACAAGAACAGGTCAGAGGCTGGGTATCCTGTGGCGAACGGGACCTTGCCAAAGACTTTACTGAAATCTGTGTGGTCGACATCAACAATACCGTCCTCATCAACACACTTAGTCACCACAAAAATTTCAACAATATTAGTCAAACAGGACCTCTCATTAACAAAGCCATGCTGACTATGCCTCACCAATCCCTGCCCCTCCAAGTGCAGATTAGTTCTGTCCCTTGGCATCAATCTCTTCCCTTGTCTCCCTCAACAGCCTGGGATACATCTCATCAGGTCCTGGGGATTTATTCAGCTCTGTGTTCGCTAAAATATCTAATTCCACAGTCCCACTCCATGAATTCCCCAACTACAACATTCTTCTCTATATGGAATATAGAAACAAATTATTCATTTAAGACCTCACCTACATCCTCTGGCTCCATACACAGGTTGCACCATTGGTCCCAAGCAGGCCTTATTCTTTCCCTGGTTACCCTCTTGCTCTTAATATACTTAAAAATTGCTCTGGGATTTTCCTTAATCTTGCCTTCTAGCGCCATTTCATCTCCCCTCTTCACCTTCCTAATTAAACTTTTATAAGCACTCTCCTGTAGTCTTTGCCACTAGACTCTCAGTGGAGTCCAGCGATAGAACTCAATCTTGCTGAGATTCTCCGCATTTATGGTGGGAAAAAAAGTTCCTAGAGCACGTACCAGGTTAAAACGGGGGCAGGATCTGAGACCCCACTGACTTCAACTGGGATCATTGAGCTATGGAAAAGAAAGTGGAAATATTACATTTTTAAAAAATCATGTTGGTTTTGTTTAGTGTCTTTTAGTGTTTTAGCAGATTTTACTTTAAAAATTTAAAAAATGTAAAAGTTATACTTTATTCATACCATTATTAAAGGTTTTTAAATGTTTTTGAAATTAGAGACATTCAGAAGCAGTAAAATCTTTACAGCTTTGACTATCAATGATGCAGGCACATGGATAATGAAAACATATGGCACACAATGTCTTTCAATACTATTTACACAAAATTCTACAGCGTATACCAAGCCCAAGACTGCAATGAAACAGCTTTAATTGGATGTTTGAAGCCTCCCTATGTGTTAGTTAAACAACTCAGAAAATCCAAGAGTTCCACCTTCCTCTAAATGAGTGCTGCTTTAAATTTCCATTGCAGGTGATCACCACCACAACTTCCTTGCTGCCAATTAGCTCAGTCCTCCCTCCCACAATCATGTGCTTTACTTCCCAACCACTACTTTCTAGGCACCTCTTCTCCCCACCCATGCTGCTCCACACAGGTGTGATCATCTCCCTGGTTCCAGCGATGATGCTCTCCTCAAATCTCCTCCCGTTCACCATCTGCCACCATACAATCCTCTCCATAAACCACTTCCTTTCTGAACTCCACTTCCATAATGCAGAAGAAAGGTTTATTCTACTGTGTAATGTGTCTTGGTCCTTGTGCACAGTCGAATTTTGGAGCCTCCTCTTCACTGCCACTGTTGTTGAGGTAATCTCAGCTTCTGTTTTTTTGATCTTTCAGAATTCTTTAAATAAATCAATCTGATCCAATTTCTATATTGTCTTTCCCAGTGAGCATTAGATTACTTCACACAACTGGTGTGGTATATGCCAGCAGCTATGTTATTGATCTAATAGTCCAGAGGCAGAAGTTCAAATTAAATTTAATATAAATTATAAATATAAAATAAATGAATCAATTAAATAAATAGAATTAAAATGTGTGGCTTCAGTAATTTCATGTCCTTTAGGGAAGGAAATCTATTGTTAACTGGTCTGGCCTACATGTGGTTCCAGAAACATGGCAAAGTGGTTGATTCTTAACTACCCTCTGAAATAGCCTAATAATATGCTCCGTCAAGTGCACTGGAAGTTCTGATCTGTCTAGCAAGATCCACATCCTGTGAATGAACAAGTAAAAAAAAAATGCTCTCCACAATCCAATTCCACAAAGGACTAGTTACTCTCTTTGGACCTGAGCAATAATAGCAATTCTGAATTGCTTACAATATTCTAAGCATAATCGTTAAGCATAATGATTAACAAAGGAGCAAGATTACCTTATTATTACAGCTCAACACTGACCATTTAATTCCTTTCCAAATCATTGTTAAGCTTGCACTAAAATTCTTAAACAAAAACCTGTAGATGAAGACAACAGTTATTTGTGTGAGTCAACAGGAATGGAGAGAAAGAATTGATGCATTTGAAATAGAAAATGTCATAATACCAGCATCCAAGAAAGGAAGATGATGATGTTAATCATATATTTAACGTGCCTTGTGCAATGGCCCCACAATAAATGGAAGGATTAAGGGTTACTTTGTACATACACTTTATGAGATTTGTACAATAATGTAATAAGTGCTAAAATATTACATCAGTTCCATTTTTGACAATTGAACATCACAGCTACTTTCGCTATACTTTTAGAAGTGTTATAAATTTCAATTAAAAAAAAGCAGTAACATTTAACTTGTTACAAAACCATATATAAGAATAAAATTGAATTTATACCACAGCTAATTCACGATAACGAGCTGATATAGCTTCTCAGGGTTTATCATACATGCAGACTTGGTATTAATGGAGGTACAATTAATCTTGAAAGTCTATTTCTACATGTGAGTACATACTAAGATAAAAGGCACAAAAGGATTATCAGCATTACTTATCTTCATTATGTGTTTTAACTCTTAAAAATACTGGATAAGCCAGTAGGCACACTAAATAAAGACTGTGCCTTTTACTTCAGCAGTTGAATGTTGCCGTTACAGTTCAATTCCATCAAATTTAACACAGTTGGAATTGCTTAGACGGTCATTGAGAAGGCAATAATCCAGCCGATCTGTTGAAAGCTCTCTGCAGATATTCTAATACCCAATTGTAATTGGTTCCTATTCCAAATGTTTTTATTCAGCTTGGGGCATTTTTAAATTAAAGTGATTGAAAAAGTAATTATTTCTTTTAATTACTCCACAGACATTCTTATTAATTTCACACACCATGGTTTGCCAGAAACAATATTAAAATGTACTTCAGTTTCTAAAAGAAATCAGAAATGCATTGAATAGTTTCAGAATGATTCCTCGTGCACAAGAGTCCAACTTCAAGATGAAGTGTGGGCCAGCTACTAATCCACTTAATCAGGTAATGGCTAGACCAAACAAAAGAAAGCTGCACAATTTCTCCTTGATCTTCAGTGGCATCACAACTACCAGTTATCCCAAAATCAACATCATAAAGGGTCAGCTTTGACCAAACGCTTAATAGGATTCCAGTTTGGAGCACAGCAGAGGGCAAATAAGCAACAGGGAGTAGGTCAGTTTGTGAGCTTTTGAGCTTCTATCTGCAAGGGATATTCACCGTGAGTGCAACTACTGCAATGCTTTAGACATTTTAAGACATTCAATACACAGCAGTTTGATTGATTAGCAACCCTGTCACTGAGCTTAATATCTACACTTTGCTGCGCTTGGCTGCAGAATGTGTAGAATGCAACATTTGCAACCTCAGGACATCCTCAAACATTTTGCAACTAATTTTAAGCTTTTAAGTTTAATTGCTGTTGTAAGAATTGCAACAGCCAATTTAAGATTTCTTTATTAATCACATGTACATCAAAACACACAGCAAAATGCATCTTTTGCGTAGAGTGTTCTGGGGGCAGCCCGCAAGTGTCGCCACGTTTCCGATGCCAACATTGCATGCCCACAACTTCCTAACCTGTACGTCTTTGGAATGTGGGAAGAAACCGGAGCACCCGGAGGGAACCCATGCAGACACGGGGAGAACATACAAACTCCTTATACAAGAAGTTGCCACAATCAACAATGTGATAACAACCACCTAAAATGCTTTAGTCATATCGGTTTGGATATATGGGACAATTATCCTATTCCTCTTCAAAGCAGTACTGTGGGAACTTTTACATTCACCACGAGAGCTGTACTTTCCCTCAGTTGAACAGTGCACTAAAGTTTGTATTGTAGTACATTGCCAATGATTATGTGTACACAACAGAAGAAACGCACAACTTCTCAAACAACTCATCCAATGTTTCAAGCACCACTGCTCTTTGTGGTAGTTTGCAAATTCTACTTAGGTCCTCCTGAACTGGTGTGGAAGCAAGCCACCCTCAACCCAAGTAACTGCCTAAGATATATTGGTACTGGGAGATACATAGTGCCTCCCCTACGACCAGTTCCTCAGAAGTGATCATAAATTGCAGTCCTGGGAACCCTAGCATCTTCACATTCCATGCCATTTTGATTACATGCATATTACTGTTCCTTCCATGCTTAACACAATTGTGGGACTGCCATCAAAGTAATTATGACAGTTTAAGGTGTCCCTAAGTTTCTGTTCATCAAGTGTATTCAGTATCTTTCCCTTCAGTATGTTCTCTGTGGGTGGTCTTCAGCATTCACACGAAAGCTGACCTCATGACATTATTCAAAATCAGGCGTACTTGAGGAAGACCAGGGGTCAGAGGTCATCATCTCCCTGGCTTGATGCCCTAAAATCATTAACCCACATCTATACTTATATCTTCTATTGAGATTTTGAAACAGGCAGCATTAGGGCTAATAACAGTGAAACCAATCCCACGGAGTACATAATGTATTCAGTACATATAAAGGCTATTAGCACCAACTTGCTATCACTTATCTTGAACATGAGTCTCCTTCCATCCCATTCCATGCAGCCCAAGTTGTATCCCCACCTATTCCTTTCTCCCTTAAATGTTCCTTCGGGTAGTTTGGCCACATTTTTGCCATTCTTCAGTTAAGTTGATCTTCCTGAATTCCTTACAGTTTATTAATGACATCTTTATGACCTCTAGTTTTGTACTCTTCCACAGGAGGAATAATTTCCATCAACTGTTTCTTCCATCATCATTGCAACTCTTTTAGTTATTTCCCCCTGCTCAGCCTTTTGAGAGAGAACGAAACTCTAGCTTGTTCAACCTTTCCTGGTAAATACATCATCTCAGTTCTCATATGCTTGTGAATCATTTGCGCATCATTTGCAGTACCTTTCTAATAATATGCACAGTACTCTCAAGTTTAGTGTAACTACTCTGCTTTTCAATTCTTCTCGAAAACAATTGCAAACCCCGGTTTGATTTTGTCTATGGCCTTATACAAAACAGTTAACATCTGCTTCACAACCTTTCTCTATATTTTGTTGCTTAAGTATGATCTTCCCTTTTGAAATCCAGGATGACTAGTCTGGATTATTCAATTTTTACCCATTTTTCTATTACACCTGATAATCTGAGCTAGAATAGAGCCACATTCTAGAGGTGATTGGCCCTAGTCTAATGCAATGCATTTGAGCCATAAAGTGCATTTTCAGCGTTCAGGCTGCCTCTAAAGACATTGAATATCACTCCTTTTAATTTTTCCCCTCTATTTTTAACAAAATTTCTCCTAATCCATTCTTCTTTCCAGAAAGTGCTAACTTATGAGGTTTTGATTCCAGCGACTGATACGCTTTCCCTCAGAATGAGCTTTCACCCATTGTTCACAGATGCTTATTTTCCAACAGCAATCACCCAATTATCCACTGGGAGCTCATTAACACAGGAATGCTGGTGTCCCAGTGTCCGCTGAGGCTGAGATCAGAAAATTCAGTACAAACTAGAAGTTTAACCACGAACCTCTTCATTGATGTTGTTTTGCTTCAAATGCCATGTCATCAAACAAGACTAAGAATTGCCCTAAATTGTCCTAAGTTCTATGTTTGAATTTGAAACCCTGACCTTCTAGCTCACAATTTCTACCTACAAAGCCAAGGTGACTTCAGTAACCCTCAGTCCACTGAAGTTTCTCTTTAGCATTAACAATTTCAATAACAATTTGACAAATTATTAAACTTGTGAGGGAAAAGATTCATGGTTCCTCAATCTATTTTACCTAAGGGGTGCTCTTTTTTTCTTAGAAAGGCATATCTTTGATATAATAAAAACAGAAAATGCTGCAAACTGCTGTGTTCAGCCTCTCAGTTCCAGTGTGCTCTTTTGTATTCACATTCTTTCACTGCCCTCATTCACCTTGGATCTCCACGCTATATAGACATCCCCTTTATTCTCTCTGGCCCTCCATGTCTTGCAAATTCAGACTGTTTCCTCTCTTCAAACTGAGGTAACATTTCAAGTTATCTTTCCACACATACAGCCTGACCTGCTAAGTGTTTATAGCATCTTCTGTCTTTATTTCAGGTTTCCAGTATCTACTGTTCTAATTTTCTTTGAAATTGCTTTCAAGTAAAATATTGAGAATTCTGCTTAAAAGACATTAACTTTGAACGTTTTGTTTCTCTCTGCAAGATGCTGCATGGTTTACTGAGAATTTTCAGCATTTTCCATTTACACTGCTGAGAGTTGGATTTGTGCTTAGCATTTAGGGTTTGTGTTTGGTGAAGTGAAATGATTTTTTTTCTAATATGACCTACATGGGGTGCTGTGGAATCTTCACAGCGTGGTAAAATTAGACAACATAAAACAATTGCCCATCACCAGTTTCCCCAACAACATAATAATGAATAATTTCCTTAAGTCCTTCTAATTACGATCTCACTCTGCTCTTAAACCAGGAATTCTGGAAGCTACCAAAGTCAGCTTAATTGTTGTAGGCATGCCTGAGATATAATAAAACAGGACCCAGATTTTCCTGTACTCACTGCTCCAAACAAAAATGCCCCAAATTGGCATATTACTTACCAAGATGATCCAGAACTCATGCAACAAGGCCCTAAGTGGCGACAAGGCTTTGGGTGACATAACTGGGTGACATGCAAGAGCCAAAAAATGCTCTGCCCTTGATCTTAGCTTTGCCATCTGTCAAAGTTGTCAATGTTCCTTAATGTCCTGATGTTGATGTCGATAATTTAACATGTGACTTTCATTTATACATGGTTAATAATTGCCCTTAACCATATTAATGTCAGATTGAACTGGAACTTCATATCCTTAATGGAAAGCTCCTGGTGCCCCTGTCACGTATTTTCCCCAAAAAGAAACAAACAATTCTCCACAAAATTAGTATATTTAATAATGTTGTTTATATCCAAGCCAAAAATAGAACTTCAAAAAAAAACCTGAAAGTCAAGCCATGATTAGCTGAACTGTATGGACCAGGGAGATGTGTTTGGTGAAATGATTTCCCCCCCAAAGGTGACCTATGTGAGGTGCTACAGACTTCTCACTACATTCCTCCAACAAGGAGAAAGGAAAATAAATCAAGATTTAACTGACATCTTTAAACTTGAAGTCCAAAATCTCACAAGAACAATGCCATGGAATCATATTCCAGCAATCTGTCAACTGCCTGTGAAGAAAATTATTGGAACATCCTGGGAAAATTGAAAGCTGAGACTCATCTGGTGACAGGCACCTTTACTTGTGTCTTGCAGTTTGCAACTCCACAAGGGAGCTCATTAATCCACAAGATATTTACTGAGCAGTTAATGATGGAAAGGACACCAAATTCACATGGAGCCATAGAAAACTACAACTTGGACTCCAGTTTGTCAGTTTCTTACCAGATGAGCAAGATGTTTCAACAGTGAGCTTACCACCTTAGTTAAATGAACCTCACGTTACACATTATCATATCGGTGGGAAGAAAGTATAATCCCATTCCCTCCAAATTCAGTGCCCAGATGTGTTACAGAAAATTCATCTGTTTTGTATTTGGCTTTCAAGGTTAAGCATTGCTTTTTGTGCAGAGCAATGTAACCCAATAGCAAGTATTTGAAAAATATTAGAGTGCTGCATTCTTAACTGTACGTTGTGAAGACACAGTGGGTGGGAGGCAATTATGATCAAATTGAAGGTGTTTGTAAACATCAGCTAGCATTTGATTTGTATGGCGTAATAATATTTTATAACAGCTCTATTTTAGCATTAAAGTCATTGTAAATTAAATTCTTCCATATGGGGATACCCGCAATTACTGATACACCCAATCTTAGGTACCACATCCTCCCGTGCAGGACAAATGTCAGCTATTTTTCTTTGATGAGTCAGAGCTAAAATGCAGGGAGTCCCAACACTATACTTTGAAGTCTCAAACCAAGCTGGCAAAGAACCCACACAAGTAATTTGTTTCCCAAAAAAAGTACATGCTCTTTCAGTAAATGCCAAAATCAAGAGTTCAAGCAAAGATTGAGCTGAGAGATCTTGTATCTGTGCAATGACGTGCAAAAGTTTAAAAATTGTAGATGCTTTAAACCTGAAATAAAAACAGAAAATGCTAGAAACACTCAGCAAGACAGGTGGTGAGACCGCAGTTGGAATACTGTGTGCAGTTCTGGTCACCTGGGTACAAGGTGCAGAACAGATTCATGCCGATGTTACCAGGACTGAGTGGCTTGAGCTACAAGGAGAGGCTGGATAAGCTGGGACATTTTTCCCCTGGAGCATAGGAGGCGGAGGGGTGACCTTATACAGTGGCATGCAAAAGTTTGGGCACCCCTGGTCAAAATTTCTGTTACCATGAATAGCTAAGCAAGTAAAAGATGACCCGATTTCCAAAAGGCATAAAGTTAAAGATGACACATTTCTTTAATATTTTAAGCAAGATCACTTTTTTATTTCCATCTTTTACAGTTTCAAAATAACAACAAAGGGGCCCGAAGCAAATGTTTAGGCACCCTGCATGGTCAGTACTTAGTAACACCCCCTTTGGCAAGTAGCACAGCTTGTAAGTGCTTTCTGTAGCCAGCTAAGTGTCCTTCAATTCTTGTTTGGGAGATTTTCACCTATTCTTCCTTGCAAAAGGCTTCTAGTTCTGTGAGATTCTTGGGCCGTCTTGCACGCACTGCTCTTCTGAGGTCTATCCACAGATTTTCGATGATGTTTAGGTCAGGGGACTGTGAGGGCCATGACAAAACCTTCAAGCTTGTGCCTCTTGAGGTAGTCCATTGTGGATTTTAAGGTGTGGTTAGGATCGTTATCCTGTTGTAGAAGCCATCCTCTTTTCACCCTCAGCTTTTGTTTTCTACAGACGTTGTGATGTTTGCTTCCAGAATTTGCTGGTATTTAATTGAATTCATTCTTCCCTCTACCAGTGAAATGTTACCCGTGCCACTGGCTGCAACACAAGCCCAAGGCATGATGGATCCACCCCTGTGCTTAACAGTTGGAGAGGTGTTCTTTTCATGAAATTCTGCACCCTTTTTTCTCCAAACATAGCTTTGCTCATTGCGGCCAAGAAGTTCTATTTTAACTTCATCAGTCCACAGGACTGGTTTCCAAAATGCATCAGGCTTATTTAGATGTTCCTTTGCAAACTTCTGATGCTGAACTTTGTGGTGAGGACACAGGAAAGTTTGGAGAAAAAAGGGTGCAGAATTTCATGAAAAGAACACCTCTCCAACTGTTAAGCACGGGGGTGGATCCATCATGCTTTGGGCTTGTGTTGCAGCCACTGGCACAGGGAACATTTCACTGGTAGAAGGAAGAATGAATTCAATTAAATACCAGCAAATTCTGGAAGCAAATATCACACCGTCTGTAAAAGAGCTGAAGATGAAAAGAGGATGGCTTCTACAACAGGAGAACGATCCTAACCACACCGCGAAATCCACAATAGACTACCTCAAGAGGCACAAGCTGAAGGTTTTGCCATGGCCCTCAGTTCCCTGACCTAAACATCATCAAAAATCTGTGGATAGACCTCAGAAGAGCAGTGCGTGCAAGACGACTCAAGAATCTCACAGAACTAGAAGCCTTTTGCAAGGAAGAATGGGCGAAAATCTCCCAAACAAGAATTGAAAGACTCTTAGCTGGCTACAGAAAGCATTTACAAGCTGTTATACTTGCCAAAGGGGGTGTTACTAAGTACTGACCATGCAGGGTGCCTAAACATTTGCTTCGGGCCCCTTTCCTTTGTTGTTATTTTGAAACTGTAAAAGATGGAAATAAAAAAGTAATCTTGCTTAAAATATTAAAGAAATGTGTCACCTTTAACTTTACGCCTTTTGGAAATCAGGTCATCTTTTACTTGCTTAGCTATTCACAGTAACAGAAATTTTGACCGGGGTGCCCAAACTTTTGCATGCCACTGTATAGGTTTATAAAATCATAAGGGCATAGATAAGGTGAATGGTCATAATCTCCTCCCCCACCAAAGAGTAGGGGAGTCCTTTTGTTAAAATTAGAGGGCATAGGTCTAAGGTGAGAGGGAAAAGACTTAAAAGGGATCCGAGGAACAACTTTCTCCACACAGACTTTGGTGGGTATGTGGAACGAGCTGCCAGAAGTGGTAGAGAGACAGATAAAATTACAATGTTTAAAAAGCATTTAGAAAAATACATGGATATGGGCCAAATGCAGGGAAATGGGATTAGCTCAAGGCAATAACTTGGTCAGCATAAACAAGTTGCGCTGAAGGGTCTGATTCTGTGTTGTATATCTTTTTGAACAGTATTTAACCTTTCCATAGATGGTGCCTGACCTGCTGTGTTTTTCCAGCATTTTTGTTTTTTTATAACCACAGAATTTCAACCAGGTTAACCTAAATAACCTATCAAGTTCAAGTACTACTAATTTGCTGTTGTTTGCTTAACCATTGAGCAATAACAGTTATACAAAGGAAAACCTTTTCATCCAAAGACAAAATATTCTGCTTTAAACGCTATTTCACCAACAAAAAGAATTAAACCTGAAATCGAATTTAAAAATTGCCTTGCAGATTCTAGGAAATTCATTAAAGTTGGAGATATTGGTCAAAAGTTCTGCAAAAGTTACCAGGTCTTTGGATTGTGATACAATATTATGAAAACTGCATAATTAAAAAAACAAGGCAACAGTGTTATGCCCCCTTAATCAGTATCCATATGGGGGCCTAATATTAATATTAAGAAGTGTTTTTTTTTTACACACCTTTTATAGGTATTGTAAACCTCCAACGTATAATGAGGACTTAAAGCACGTGCTAAAGTAGCACAAGGCTAGGTTACCAGTTCTTTTTAATCCTTTTGTTTTGAATATGTACAAGTACAGTGCAGATCTTCTTGTTCTACAAGTCAGCGTAACTTTCATCTTGAAGTCCCTAAACCTGCATGACTCACCTTATTGTTACCTTATACCTCAAAAGGAGTCTACCGTGGTAATTGTTTATAAGTGCATATTTGTTCTGGAATTCGCTTTATTTATAAACGTAGACCAGGAAACAGTTGCTGCACAGAAATCTGGGAAATCCACTGCGACGAAATATCAATCGTGAAGGCGATATTAAGTAATTATTAACCTAACGAGTAGTTCAGATTGTCAAGTGCACGTAAAACAAAGTGATACCAATATAATTCTGGCAGTGGAAGAACCGTCAATCTCTCGCCGTGGAGGTTTGAAGTTAGCATACCGTTAATGACAACTTCACGTTGGGAATATACAATTAAAGGATCTGCTGATCAGACAAGATTTCAATACAACTTTATGGAAATGCCAAAAGCACAGGACCGACAATGGAGATACCAAGTAAAACAAAAATCGGTGACCAAAACTGTTGCACAGTAAACATCTGGAAGTAAAACAGAAACGACTGAGCCTCCGCCAGTGCAGCTGCTGACAGACCTGGCGCACACTATCGGCAGGTGAATGCTTTTTTATTTCAGCGCGGGCAGTTCTGCAAGGCGAGGGCCGCTTCATTTCGATCCACGAAGTTACCGATCACAAAAGCCATCTCCCGGGGTGCTGGCGGCCGTCTGTGGCCGGGAGCAGCCGGCGGTGCCCGGGGCGGAGGGGGGGGGGTGGGGGTGGTGGGTGAGGTGTGAGGCGAGGCAGCCCCCGCGGCCGCCGCTTTACGTGGGGAACAGGTTGGAAAGTGCACCGAGCACCAGAGGCAGAGGCGACGGACCCTTCATCGTCCCAGCTGGAGGAACGCACTGGCGGAGCGGCCCTGCGGCTCCCTCACACCTCTCCCCCGGCTCCCTCACAACCCAGACCTCGGCCGGCCCGGGATAAAGAAATAGGGCACACTGGGTAAAAAAATTACTAACCTCTTTTTTTCCAACAATTCCTCCCTCCGACCACCATGCACCAGGAGCGGAAACACACTGCCGTTCCGCGCCCGCCCCGCACCCTGAATCGCGCATCGGCCCTCGGCGCCCGCCTCCCTCCGCCACTCCCATTGGTTGCCGCCCTCCGATGGGCCGCGACGCCCAACCGCCTCCCCCCCCCCCCGCTTCCCATTCGACCGAGGGCGCCGGCCGCCCGTCCCTCAGGTCGCGCCTTTCATTGGTCGTTACCGCACGTCACTCACGGACGCGTCATGCATGGTTAATCCGGCCCGCCTCCCCCCCCTCCCTTCCCGGGCTTGGTGCAGGAAGCGACGGCTTCACCGTTCACAGTTACTCATGTTCCCGGGTGCCGTCAGACGCCATTTTTAAAAAAATATAGGCTGCGACAAGATGAATTTAGTTCATAATCGCTGCCCAAAAACCCCCGGAATGCGCTTTTACGGCGTTGGGCAAATTAAAGCGAAGGGAAGCAGCGTCGCAGGTCCGATCCCTCGGCGGTTTGGCGGGGCGCGAGAGCCCGGCCGCTGCTTCTGACGTCAGCGACCCTGTCGGCGCTGCACGTGAGCGGGCGGGTGTCCTGCTGGCGACAGCGCCCTCGTGCGGCTGCTGCGCCGCCGGCGCTGCTTCACCAGGTTTGCTGCCGGGAATGGCTGGTGGGGCAGGTGGGGATGTTCGGAAAGCGATGGGGGGAATGGCCTCTTTCTCAGTCTTTGAAAATGTGAGAAGTAATAAGGCACAAACTGCACATCTGTATGCACACACGTACACGAATTATAAGACATAGGAGCAGAACTGGGCCATTCGGCCCATCGAGTCTGCTCCACCATTGGAGCACGGCTGATTTATTTTTCCCTCTCAACCCCGTTCTGATGCCCTTACTAATCAAGAACCTATCAACCTCCGCTTTAAATATACCCAATGATGTAGCCTCCACAGCCGTCTGTGGCAATGAATTCCACAGATTCACCACCCTCTGGCTAAAGAAATTCCTCCTCATCTCTGTTCTAAAGGGACGTCCTTCTATTCTGAGGCTGTGCCCTCTAGTCTGAGACTCTCCCACTACTGGAAACATCCTCTCCACTCTATCCAGGCCTATCAATATTTAAATTTTATTTACAGTGTGGTAACAAGCCCTTCCGGCCCAATGAGTCCGCGCCGCCCATTTTAAACCCAAATTAACCTACCTGTATGTCTTTGCAATGTGGGAGGAAACCGGAGCACCCGGAGGAAACCCACGCAGACACGCAAAAAGCTAATTTTCATGGCATTTATACCATGGGTATTTATGCACATAACAATAAACTTGAACTTGAGAAATGAATCAATAAGCAATATTCTATCTTTCAGAGGAGAGCCAGATTGTTTATGAACAATCTGTTGAATATTGGCTATATAAAAAGTGTATAAAAACAAAGGTTAGAAGTTTTGTGGAGATAAATAGAGTTAATGTTTCAAATGGATGACCCTTCATCAGAATTGGAGAAATGAGGAAGCAAGTGTGTTTTAAGTTGCAGAGACAGGGAAGGCTGTCCAGAAGGCCTTGAACCTAATGCAGGTCAATGGGATAAGTGTGGATGGGTGCGACAGTCATCATGGATGAGGTGGGCCAAAGCGCCTGTTTCTGTACTGTAAGACTGTGATGCCATGGAAGGTTGGAGAGAACAGAAAGAACGTCATTGATTGTGTGAAGATCAAGATTGTCAGGGTGACACAATGTGTTCAAAGCTGCCTAGTTAGCAGGTAAATAAACACAAAAGAACATGTTGGAACTGAGAAGCTAAACTGGAAATTTGAAAGGAAGGAGAATGCTGGAAATACCTGGCAGATCAGGCAGCTGGAGAAAGGAAAAGCTGAGTTAAGGTGGGTGGCCTGGTGCAGCAACTGCTCTGCTCTGGACTGATGCAACCTGCAGAGAGAGGTAAACACAACCCAGTTCATCACAGGCTCATCACTTCCTTCCATTCAGTCCATCTTCATGGTGCATAGCTTCAGGAAAGCTAATAGCAGAATCAAGGATATCTGCCATCCTGGACATACACTTTTCTCCCTTCTACCTTCTCGGAGAAGATACAGGAGCTTGAAAGCCCAGATGATCAGACTCAAGAACAGCCTCTTCCCCACTGCTATCAGACTTCTGAACCAATCACCTCTTTCACACCCCCTTCCCAGTGGTGCTGCCATGTTCTTGTACAATTAATTCTACCTCTTGGTTTTTCTGTTATTGTCACTTAGCACTTGGTGGTACAGTAGTGTAGCGAGAGTGGCACGGTAGTGTAGCGGTTAGCATAACGCTATTACAGCGCCAGCAACCTGGGTTCAATTCCGCCGCTGTCTGTAAGGAGTTTATACGTTTTCCCCATGTCTGCGTGGGTTTCCTCCAGGTGCTCCGGTTTCTTCCCACATTCCAAAGACATACAGGTTAGGAGCTGTGGGCATGCTATATTGGCGCTGGAAGAGTGCCGACACTTACGGGCTGCCCCCAGCACATCTCAGTAACACAAAAAGACGCACTTCGCTGTGTGTTTCGATGTACGTGTGACTAATAAATAAATATCTTATTTCTTTTTGCAATACTTCAGATTTCACTGCAACCTTTGCACCATTCTGTTGTTTTGCTCTTGTTCCTGTATTTATTGTTCTATTTATTATTACCATGTATACTGTTTACTCTGTGAGCTTCACACGAGCAAGGAATTCCATTGCACCCTGATGTATCTGACAATAAACTAATCTGAATATAGCTTTGCATCTAAACTGGACAGTTTTTGATACAGACAGTGAAAGTAGGTTATTCAAAATTGTTGAATAATGGCTACAACGTACCTAGATGAAAGATGAGGTGCCATTCCTCAGCATTGTGTTATTGGGACAACCTTAGTCTCCACAGTATCACAGACACTCCCTTTGTTTTCTCTGCCCCTCTCTCACTGAACAGCTTAAAACACATTAGGTTTTCTTCAGTCCTAGTGAAGGATCATTGACTTGATACGTTAACATTGTTTCTCCACAGAATGCTGCATAACCTGCTAAGTATTTCCTGCACTTTCTATTTTTAGTCAGGTTCCCAGTATCTGCAGTTTTTTCTTCCTCAAGTGCTCAGTTTGTCAGGCTGCACCTTTAATCAAAACTGGAAGAGGTTGGCACTCAAACTAGTGTCAAGATGCAACAGAAGGGGATAGGTAGGGGGATTAACCAGAACCATGCACACAAGGCTTTGCATTGAAGCATCAAATAAAGGAAATATGACTGAATAACGTTAGATTCTTAGGTTGACAATATCCATGGTGGAAATGTTTGCAGAGGTAACCACGAGGTGAAAAGGAGGAGTTATGGGAGTTCAGCTTCAAGAGTGAGAAATGCAGATTAAAGTAAGATGTGCTGGGGTGCCAAACAGTCCTTGGTGAGCATTTCAAATCAAGGGCAGAGATCTTACTTCTGACCAATGGGAGTATTCACATTCTTTATTAACAACCAGTTCAGAAGTGGACTGTGAGGTTTGTTTAGATTATAGAAGAAAAGCAGTTCATTTGAGTGTTAGGACAACTACTGTACCATTACTAGGATGTACTGGGAAGCGGGAAGAAGAGAAAATTAGCATGGGCTGCTGTCGTTATCTAGTTGGATGGTGCTATGCGGTGGAAGAAACTGCACTGGTTTTAAAAAAGGATAAGTTGTCCATGAGATTTTTGCTGTTTTTGCTAAATAATCTGAACCAGGCTCAAAATGGACTTGCAAAGGATATTGGACTGGATGTCTCAAGGGAGGATGGTGTTTTTATGTGGAGATGATTTAAAGATCCTGTGCATGAAAAAAATTGTGTACATGTAGTTTGACTTCTGATATATTGTATCAGTCACTTCTGTAGTTGGGTTGCATCCATTGGAAGCTACAAAGTCAGGTGGTGTTAGTATGCCAGGTGTAAGGATCAGGTGTATTTGAACAAGAGGGCTGAGTGGTGAGATCGGTGACAACAGCATGGAAAATTTTAATTGATAGACAAGTAGAAGTTCGTGGTTAAATTTGTTTACTGCATAGAAGCAGGCGAGAAAGATTTTGATCTCCCTAGCATAAGGGTGCATGAATCCGTGTCCAGAAGCTTTCATCCATCCCCAAGCAGATTGCCAGATGTTCTATGAACTATTCATTCTTGAAGATGAGTGTGAATGGAGCTCACTTTCAATCCTTTACTTACAGTTTTGTATTTTGTATGATCATCTCCCTACCAAAAACGTCATAATACATTGCCCTACTAAAGAGGGTTAGAATGAACAAAATAATTAATGTGTTCATTTTTGAGACTGGTTCTTTTCAGTTAACTTATTTCTTTGTTACAAAGGAGGAAGTTAAACTTTTAATTTCTTCTGGCCTGTTCTCTTTCGAAAGTTGAGCACAAAACTCAGCTGTTCTAGGTTACTTCCTGAATTACACTGTTAGGGTAATCAGGAAATCTCACATGATAAGACTATGTCTTATCATAGAGCAGCTCTCCTTCGTTAGGAGTTTGAGGAGATTTGGTGTTACACCAAAGACTTGCACATTTCTATAGATGTACAGTGGAGAGCATTCTGACTGGTTGCATCACCACCTGGTATGTTGGCTCCAATGTGCAGGATCAAAAGAGGCTGCAGAGGGTTGTAGACTTAGCCAACTCTATTATGGGCACAACCCTCCCTGCCACTGAGGACATCTCACTGATGGCATCCATCATTAAAGACCTTCACCATGCAGGACATACCCTTTTCATGTTACTACCATCGGGGAGGAGGTACAGGAGCCCGAAGACCCACACTCTACGTTTCAGGAAAGCTTCTTCCCCTCCGCCATCAGATTTCTGAACGGTCCATGAACACTACCTCGTGATTCCTATTTCACGCTATTTATTTTTGTAACTTACTGTAATTTGTCTTGCACTGTATTATTGCCGCAAAATAATTTCATAACATATGTCAGTGATAGTAAACCTGACTGACTTTATTTAAACTTTAGCAGCTATGCTGCTGTCTCAATCTCTCCAACCAGAGACACTTAGAGTTGGGAAAATGTGTGTTCAAAAACAATTTTATACACTAGTTTTAAAATGGTAAGTAACTGAAGGTACTTCACAGGAGTATTGTAAAAAAAAATTGACACTGGGTCACACATGACAGCAGATGACCAAATGCTTGTTCGGGGGTAGCATCTCAGGAGCATTTAAGGAGCACTTGAAAAGAGGAAAGGAGAGTGGTTTAGGGAGGGAATACAAGGTTAATTGCATAGGCATGGCCATGATGTGTGTAGGTACGAAAATCTGGAGAGGAAGATCTCATACTTGGGAGTGTGGGTAAGGTCACAGGAAATGAGAGAGGGTTGTGAAATCAAGGATAGTTTTGTTTTGAAACAATAAAGAAACCAACATAAATTGGCCAATTCCAAAGAAATCTGGTGTAAATTGATTCATCTGAGACTCCTTTTACTTTTCCTACTTTTACCAGCAAAGCTCAGATTTGCAGGGAATTGCTGCCAATGTAAAATGTTTTGGTGATAAGGAGTCAAATATTCAGGGAAACACCTGACAGGACATACAGCATGCAAGAAAGTTTGGAGGAACAAAGCTAATATTTCCACCGATTCAATTAATTTTTAGTTACCCATTCCTTTTAACCATTTGTGAACACACAAGAAATTTTACTCAAGGTGCATTTGGAGATTGATGGTGGAAACTACGGTCATGCTTGGAAATATACTAAAACATTACACATTTGCATAATTACACAAAGTAGGAAATAAGTATTATATACTCAGGCACCACCTGTGGAAAGAAAAACAAGAGTTAACGTTTCAGGTTGAAGACCCTTCATCACAATTGGTAAAACAGGGAAAACAAATTAGTTTAGTTTTAAATTGCAGTGGGGGGGGGGGGGTAATGGGTGGGAGAGATTAACAGGATTGAGGGGATGTCTCTCATGGGGTGGGACCAGGTTTGCCATGGTGATGTGACAGTGTGAGAGTGAACATGGAAAGATAGTGTGAAAAGCCTAGCAGAAAGTGTCAGTGGAAAGAGAAAAAGCAAGTTTATGTTACACATTGACACTTGCAGAAATGGCCAGAACTGACACAAATAGAGAAAGCAAATTACCCAAAATCATTGAATTTAGCATTGGTCTCAAAGGATCCAATGTGCCCAGACAGGCACTGTTCCTCAAGCTTATATTGGACCTTGATGGACCAGTGTTGTGAGCCACAGATATAATTCAGAGTAGGAGGATGGGAAAATTAAAGTTGCACTCAATGGAAGATCAGGGTCACTCCTACAGATTGAACAAAGGTGCTCTGCAATCACCCAGTCTGTTTGATTTCTCCAAAATCTACCACACCATGAGCACTCAATGTAATACAATGGCTTGTAAGTGATTGCAATCAAATTGCTGCTTTACTTTAAAGAGAGTGTTTGGATCCAGGGATGGTAGGAAGGAAATAGGTGAAACGGCTGGTGTCACAACTCCTGCAGTTGCATGGGAGGGTGCTGTGAAAAGGACAGTGGTTGGTGGAGATGGAAAAGCAGACCAGGAAGCCATGAAGGGAATGATCCGTTCAGAATGCTGAAAGGGTAGGGGAAGACATGTCTGTTGTTGGAAATCTCATTGAAGGTGGTAGAAATTGCCTATTGCAGAAATCTGTACCAGAAGATAGAAAGTTTGCAGTTCTATCAGCATTCTGCTTTTGATACAATAGAACAGAACAGTACAGCACAGGCCCTTCAGCCCATAATGTCTGTGCCAAGCACGATGCCAAATCAAACTAAATCTCCTCTGCCTGCACATGATCCATATCCTTCCATTCTCTGCGTAGTCACATCTACCTAAAAGCCCCTTAAATGCCACTATTGTATCTGCTTCTACCACTACCTCTAGTAGCTCACTCCAGGCACCTACCACTCTCTCCTTAAATGCACGTCTTCTAGTATTTGACATTTCTATCCTGGGAAAGAGATTCTGTCCATCATATCTATGCCGCTCATAATTTTATAAAGCTATCTCGTCTCCACTCAGCCTTTGACACTCGAGAAAAATCAACCGAAATTTGTCCAACCTCTCCTTATAGCTCATATCCTCTTATCCAGGCAGCATCCTGGTAAACCTCTTTTGGACCATTTCCAAAGTTTCCACATCCTTCCTGTAATGGGGCAACCACTACAATACTGGATCAATCATTCCTACCTGCATAATTTCCAAATTCCCATTGTCCAATCCACTTCCCCAACCTTTCTGAAACTTGAAACAAACTTGATTTCTCTCTTTTGCAGTTCTGACAAAGGGTCTTTGACCGGAGTTTTACATTCACTAAACCCAGGTTGGCTCAGCACTTATTTCCACCAACATTCTCATTTACGGTAGCTCCTTGGTCCTGCTGACTTGTCCCTTCAACTACCCTACTCCAATTCAGCACATTAATAGTCAACACTGCTCTATATTGCTATCATTTGTGTGTGTGTGTGTGTGTGTGTGTGTGTGTGTTTAGGTACAAGGAAAATCCATCAAAAGGAAATAAGAGGGAAATCACAAGAACTAGAACAGGTAGGGACAACTTGACTTTTCAATATTGTAGATTGAACATTCCATTTGTTTTTTTTAAAACAAACTTTCTCTTCTGGTGTACCTTCTGCAATAGACAACTCTTGTGCAACAATCATCATCCAGTATCACATACCTGGTTAGATAACGAAACTAATAAAACAAAGGAGTTGTAAAATTTTGTAATATTTAGCAAAAAAAAGTTGGAAGTGAGATGGATTGCACTTACTTGATTTCAATGTGGATATCAACATTGGGCTGCTGGTGTATGAAGAGAGAGGATTAATTATGATTTCTCAAGGTATCTACTCCCTATCACTATCCACAAGCTCTTCCTGGGAACACTGAGGACTGAGATTGAATTGTTTTGATAGCCAAGAACAGTGGCTTGCATGGAATCTGGTTGGAAAGAATGAGTCCTTCTTGAGTGAAGGTTTAATAAGGAAAAAGTAATAATTTTAAGCTTGGAAGTTATATTTCCAAGGCCTATGGTAGAAACCACAGAGTATATCTATATAATCCAACAACTTAAAAAAACTTTTTAAAAAATATAAACAAAGTCTTCAATTTCCTTCCCACCCTCTCTTTCAGGAAGAGCAGGAATAGGGAGAAGCAGGGAAAAGCAGGAAGGGGAACATTAGAATTCCATACACATTTGTGACTTGTGGAAGTATTATTCATGTGAACCTGAAATGTGTTTACATTTCAATGTCACAATCCAATGACTTCCAGTCAGTCATTGGACAGTAATCACATGCTAGAACCATGCTCAATTTTACCATTCTGCTGAATTTAAAGACACCAAAATACACACTGAAACCCATGACCAACTTGGATCCAAGCTGCTCCTAACCCATCAAACTAAGACACATTTTAACAATCATTTCATTTTTCTTGGGCTACATTTTTTTTGTAGTGTCACCTCAATTTTATACAAAATAACTTTGTTTCTAAAATTGGCCAATTTCTGAGAATACAAGCTTTTCTTCAAAGCTTCAATGATGTATAATGTCATAATTATAACCAGAAATCTTTTCATCCTTCAGTGGCAGTGACTATGTAATCAACGATGACGAGGAAAGGCAAAATAGAATGTGTGTCATTTAATGCAGTAAAGCAATCAAATATCCTATACATTCCCCGCCAGTATAATAGGTAAGCTCTAATATGATAAATTATTTGTGACCTTAAAATTTTTCTGCTGCTTTGTTTTACTAGTTCAATCTTAATTGGTTTGAGAGTCATGTGTGAATTCTCGAAGTGAAAAAGTGAACTTCCTGCATATTCTCGTATCATTCTCAATTCAGTCCATTTTATCTAATTGCATACAAAGCACAATTAACTTTTCAAGTTTGGTCTTGAATGCTCAATTTTTTTTTATTAAAGTTCCGTAACAGAATATCACCACAGGGTTACAGGAATCTGCAAAAATTATTAATGCTCTGCGATATCACCGCATGGTTTTTCTTAAAAAAAAACGGTAGATACTCAAAGTTCCAACTTTGTCATTCTTGGTTCTGAATTTCACCACACTATTTTTAACAATAGCTTTGTCAATTTCAACCAGTTTGATATTTCCATCCAATTCCTCATCAGCCTTCCAGTGTGATTTTCTGCACTCCAAACATCATTCCTTCATTTTTCCATCTCTGTAAACAACTGCCACTCTATTGCAATGAAACACACAATCACCATTGCTCAATTGTGACACTTCTTGATCACAACCTGTGTTAAAGTGCAGCATAATGCAACATTAAATTAATGTGCTCAAAAAAAACCCAAAAGTTATCCTGTTCACCAGGTCAAAGAGCAGCCAGAACTGTTCTGCAAACCAAATGCACAGATAACCATTTGATTTTTTAAATACCATTTTGCACACAAGCCACACTGTGCATTTATTTAACACAAGCACAACTACAATTTGTGATGTTAACAGTGCATGTTGCAATTAGAATTGTGCGCTGAGAATGATGACCTCTTTACTCATGAGAAAACAAGTGCCTGGAAAAGGATAACCAATTTATTTTTCTCCTAATTGTGAGGGTCCTCAAGTTTAACATTAAAAGTTAAACAAAGACAATTTTTTTACAACGAAAGTTCAACCCAATTTTGTTTTAATAGCTTGTTGCATATACAGATGGCTCATCCATACACTCAACCAATTACAGTACTTTTTTCTCAGATATTAGAGCTTTATGTTCAAGTCCAATTTTACATGCTTCTAGATTGTACTGAATTACTCAGTGCTTATGATATCAATGTATTCAAATTTATTTTTTAAAAAAAAGACTTGTACATAGAGAGCTTAAAAAAGGGCACTGAGGGCACTGCCATTTTCAGCAGCAATGGAAATCTCATTGACTCTCATAGCCAAAATCCCAATCAAAAATGGAGGTGGTGGCTACAGGCAAGACACCTCAAAATTTTTTTTTAAACTTAATGTCTCCATTTATATTTAGATCATATATCCTTTTGAACTTGAAGAACAGCCAATTTGCTGTTCAGTTTAGAAGGCTAGAAGGCTTTCGTAATATCAAAGTGCTATTTATGCATTTACAAATACACATCTGCCATTATGTAGTGTTATGTTCAGCGTCCGATAATCTACATCTGAATACAATCATTTTTAATCTTGGCATGAACAGGAAAATTTGGAGACAATTTTGAGCGTTATCTACCTGTTGTCATATTTACATTAAAAATGAACTTGAAATGTGGAAAACCAGACTAATACTAACACTATTATGGATGTAAACACTGAAGGAGCCTGCTAGCCTAAACTACAGATGTGTTGAAATTATT
This sequence comes from Pristis pectinata, assembly GCF_009764475.1. Classification (NCBI taxonomy): domain Eukaryota; kingdom Metazoa; phylum Chordata; class Chondrichthyes; order Rhinopristiformes; family Pristidae; genus Pristis; species Pristis pectinata. The sequence goes on from NC_067418.1 coordinate 27,206,124, forward strand.
CCAGAAGCCAATGATTTCCTTGCCTGAAATGAAATCAAGGAATAAGCTGTCAACATGACATTTCTCCTTGCTTTTCAGGTTCCTATGGTTTGGAGACTTATTTTTCTTAACATTAGTCTCTCTCTCAGGCCGATGTTCCTCTGAAACTTGTTTTTCTTCTCCAGAGGGCTCTCATGATCAAATTCCCACTTCTCCGATCACTTTGTCCTTTCCACGTAGTAGGAAGTTGAGTAGATTTTGTGGATGATAGAACTGATTTTTTTTTTGTTTGGAACCACTACTGGAAGGAACAACACAAGCTTTCACTACAACCAGTCACACAGTACAATGAATCAAAAGCGAACTCAATTCATTCCTGGGGCAGAACCGCCAAAATTAAATGAAGTTGGCACTACTGGAGCATTGAACTTGTATCCACCATGTTTTTCAATCAGTTTGGACTCTGTAATTGGGGGGGGGGGGGGGAGAAAAACAAAAATAAGATTTCCTTAGGAATGAACAGGCTCAAGGAATTAACATTTGACATACTACAAGGGTAGACAAGTTTCGTACATTAAAACTCATGTCAATTCTAATCCTGTTGAAACAAGTAAATTTCCAATCTTAATATAATGGTGAATTTATGTACATACTAAAATTTTACAACACTGTCAGCTAACATTCCAATGAACAAGGAGTAAAAATACCTAGTGCAGCTCGCCTCTGATCTGCAAGAGTTCCAATGTCTTGCAACTGCTTCCTATGTTCATCAGTAAGATTGCATGTTAGGGCTTGGTACCAGGTGGGATCACAGTTTTGAATAGCTGTGAAAGGAAAGTCAGACTGTTTACATGGCACACAAAGCCACTCTTTCAATACTATCAGTGATCACTGTCACAGTAATGAGATACTGAGCAGAAGTACAAAATCATTAAATATAATTTTACACTAATATCAAAAATTCTGAACTTCAGTCTTCAACTTAACTTTTCTTGTTCCACAGATACTGTCTGACCTACTGAGTGTTTCCAGTATTTTGTTTTTGTTTCAGACTTCCAGCATACATAGCACCCCTGCCCCCCACCCACCCCACTGTGAACTTTGATATATGTTAAAACACGTGCACGTGATAACTATAAATTCAACTGGAACAAAAAAAATAGAACAGCTAAGTACATACTAGATTGCTTGTTACAAAAAAATAAAAGGTCACGTCACAGCACAATCTGAATCCATCTTGTTCCTGAGCCTCATTCATATTGCAGGCAGTACACAGGCAAGATGCAAGATGAGAAACATTTTCTCTTCATTCCCTGTTGTTTGGAGATATGCCCATTTAACAGCCCAAGTGATCTGTGGAACAACATGCCATTGGAACTATTCTGGGGCACTATTTGCTCAAATTAGGATGCCCCAAACTTTCCTTCAGCCATATCAGTGCTTACTAAGAAACCTCAAATGCCACAGATAGGTTAGTTCTGTGCTGCCCACCACCCCCCCACCCCTCCCCCCTCCAATTAACGTGGATCTCTCAAGTCACTGGTATTATTTGGAATTGGTACTGAGTATTTATTCAGCAAGGGGACAACAGGATCCGATATAGCATTTTCTAATTTTTAAGTTGTCTCCATTAAAATAGGGTGTCAAGAAGGATGAGTAGTTTGGCTCACGAGAAACCTTGAGTAGACTGCTAGCATTAAAGGGCGAAAAGTTGCATTTGGTTGGCTGGAGATTTTAAAATATATCACTCCAAATAATCAACCATTAAAATATGCAAATGTTTCTAAGATATCTTAAATCATTCCAAAATTTTGAACAGTGCTTTAATACATTCAAAGTCTAAAACTATGAATTTAAATTGTGTAGAGACAGAACTACCAATTAAGATCCTAAAGTTTCCCTCACAGGTTGGAAAATAGTCTGTAGTATTTTTGCATTGGTTGTTCACGATTTTTATTCACCATTTCAGACTGGATTGAGTTTGTGAGCACCGGTTGACAGTAGGTCTTCCTTTGGTAAAATAATTTGCACATGAAAAATGACCAAAATCAGACAGAAAACTCAAAAATCAAACATACTTTGCAGTACGGTTTTGAATATCTGATATTCATCAATATTGCTGTCTTCATTATCAACAATGGTGCAATATCCTTCAAGAGCAGTCTCTTCTGCATCATCATCTTCCCATTCTTCATCATCACCATCCTCCCCAGCTTGCTTTGCCAACATTTCCAGATATTCTTGTCCATCTTCATCAATATCATCTTCATCACTACCCAGCTCTGAAAAAAAGAAAGACAGTTGGCTTTTCTATAATAAATAATGAATTTGTACTGAAAACTGTAAAGTTCAATTATTGTTTTGAATTGCTTGAAGAAATTACAAAGTGAATGGGATGCACTGGCATCAAGTGTTAGCTCTATCTTAAATTTCTACACCCTCCTCCCTCACTAATTAAAGATAACTGGTTAGATTAAGTCCTCAGTAGATCCAAGGAGCCGAGTAAAGAGTTAACACAGCAATGGATTCTTACACAGCAAATCAATTCCAGTACTGAGAGGTTGGATATTGTTTCATCATAGCTTAGTTGGAGAACTTAAACCATTTCTTCCTCCCCCAAGTACTTGCCAAAGTGAACCTATACCATGGCCTCAAATTTGCTAATGCACATCTTAATCTGTTCTTACAATATTCTCAATGTTGCCTTTGTGTACCATCACTTAGATACCAGCTAAGTAATAGATTATCCCACAAGATTGATCCAAAACTTACTATACCAAGTTAAAAGGCTGGATATCCCAACATGATATCTGTTTCTTCCTATTAAATAGTTTTGTTTTCATACTTTTGGCATAATGCATCACAGGAAGTGCCTACCCACTCCCTAGCAAGATTTATGAGAGAGAAAGGGTTCCACTGGGGAGGATTGACAGAACAGATGATCTGAGCTTCACCCCCACCACTCCGCCAAGTATAGTTCAGAAGGAATTGAGGTTAAAGGAAGAACAATATGAATGGCAAAGAACATGTGATAACTGATGACCCTGTAACAGGAAAGTGAGACACCAAAGTTGAAGGATGCAATGAAGCCACACCTTTTAAAGATTTTTACAGCATTCTTGTGCCTGCATAATAGTTACTCATAAAATAATGAAAGTATTACAAGTATTATAAGAGTAATACGTGATTAAGAAAATTTATTTAATGAGTAGCTGTGAGCTCTACAAGTATGGAAGTTCAAATTCAAACCTTAACCTGTGACTTAGCTACAGTAACTGGATACACTCCATAAGAACAGAATGCCACAAGGGCAAACAAGAGAACAAACTAAAGCTGCCCAAGTGTGCTAGCATTGCACTTAGAGGAATTAAGTAATAGTGTTAGGGATCAAAATCAGTTGGAATGGCCAAATAGCATATCACTATACACTTTAGATCTCAGCTGGTACTGGATTAAATATTTTTCAAAAACTAATGTAACAAAAACAAATGCATTGGTTCAGCATCTTATGTAATAACAACAGCTTCATAGCAAAATTCCAAAGGACACAGAGCACCTTTGAATCATCCTTGAAATGGCTACGAATAGAGGATTATGGTATTTTTATAGTAAAGTATTCAGAATAGTAAAACTACAAGATTAAGCTATAAAATTTCTTCATTGACACTTCCTATCAGCTTATCACATTACCACCTTTCAGAGTTGTATTCTGCAATTCAAAAAAGATCTACAGCTTTGGGGGAAAAAAAACTCATGTACAAAATGCTGAACCAAGATAATCTGGTCTTGGCATAAAATCTCTCAAGCTTAGCTTTCCTAGTTTACATTTCATTTATTATACATCTGAACATGTCAACTCACTCTTAATTTTCACTCAGATTAGCTGTGTAATTTATTACCAGGTATCAATTATTCTAAATGGGAAATAAAAATTGAAATGGAATTCAGCCCTACCATTTTCATCCTCATCCTCTCCATCATCGTCATCATCACTATCGTTTTCATGCTCTGCACGACAAGCATATGCTCTCTTCAGTCCACCAAAGAGAAGGGTCAGAGCTGGTAGAATCTGTCCAGCAACTTGGTTCACAATTTGTGGTCTCTGTTCAAGTTCAATCAATGCACAAAGACCAAGGACACACATTTTCCGGTCATGCAAGCTGGATAAAAAGAAGAGGAGGTCATTGAACGTGAACAATCAAGTGAGTTCACCCAAATTATATGGGGAAGTACAACTGCAATGCTAACAAGTGCAACTACTGTACTGAGTAACATATTAATTTAATGGTAGATTATGTCAATTGATTATGTACATCCAAATCTTTGCACATGTTAAGTGCAGTTCAAAAGCACCATATTCCATTTCAACAGTGAAATGGGAGGAAGTATCTAAAGGTAATTTTATCCTAGCAGTACTAATGGATGGCTACAAGATGAAAAGTAACACAACTTAATATTTAAACTAATGGGTAGAAATAACAAGTTTAAATTATTGTACTAGTTTCCCTTTGGATTAAATCATACCCATCAACTGGAATTAAAGTATAGAAACTGGATTTTGGAAAAAAAATATACAAAACTTCAAAGTTTGCTACAAATATTTGAGCAAAAGTCATAACATCTGAAGGCCATTCCAACTGCATGTTTGGACAGTTGTATTTAAGTGTCTCTAGACTTAGTGATAGAATGCCAAAGGGTTCACAACTATCCAGTGAATAATGAACGATATCTTTTGATTTTACACCAATATTAAAATGCTCATTCTTCAATATCTACACACTTCATGTTTCTTGATTTTCTCCCAATTTGTCTGCTGCAGTGAAGTCTTGACCCAAGACAACTATTCCCCATCTTTTATCACATCAAGACCTACTCACCAATGACGTTACTTTTCCAATACCTTCTGTATGACCTCTCACATTATATCCTGGGATCGCCCTAGGGTTTGCCATTCATATCCTAATTCACCCAAGTGCCTTTCACCATGACCAGCACCTAGTTAAGCAACAGCTTACTCTCCCCTTCATTTTCAAATCTCTTCACAACCCCCACCTTCCCCAAACCCAGCAAATTGCACCAGACTGTTTCTCCAAAGCCTTACCCTAAAAAGCAGTCTACATCATTCAGCCACTGATTAACAAATTGTGTGGTGATTGGCTCAGTATTGTTGGGAAAGTGGAGATTTTCCAAGGTACTCAGCAACAGGTGTGGATTGTAATATAAAGCAGCAATGGCAACTTGCAGACACATAGTTCTTAGTTCACTGGTTTTGACTTCTCTTGTCAGCCTCTCAAGTGCAGCTTCCACAAACAGAGGTATGCACTGGAAAAAAAAGTTTGTAAGCCTCAATGATTTAAATGGGAACTAAAAAATGTCATACAACTTACCAAGATTTCAAAATATCAAATTATTGATGCAGCATTATATCTGTATGGTATGTTTGCAGACATGGTCCAGAATAGACAAGCAACTTAATTCTTGAGCTTTGGATAGATTGACAAAATAGCTTAACCATACGTTTCAAAAAAGATAGATATACTGGCAAGTTCAGATTTACCACCTATCCTCTAATTTCCCTTCAGATGGTGCTGAGCCACTTCATTGAATTACTGCAGTCGTCCAACATAAAACAATTCCCAGTGGTATTAAGAAGAGAGTTCAACGATTTTTACCTCACGACAGTGAGGGTAGAGTGATAAATTTCTTAGGTAGGATGGTGTGAAACTTGGAGGAGAAACTAGGTGGTAGTGGAATTCCAATTTATCACCTTATCCCACAGGTAGAAAGAGTCACAGGCTTGGGAAAAGTAAACAAAAATGAGACCCGTTGCAGAGCACTTGTATAAAGTGCAAACTTAGGGGTAAAGTGCACTTCTATTATTGGATAATGCTGAGCAGACTTCTAAATTTGAATAATGCTTTTACCCAATAGAAAATCAAAAATCCAGATGTGTTTTTCTTTTAAATAAAAAAACTAATCAAACCAGGAGACAAAGATGCATTGCTAAAGCTTCTTCACTCTGCTACCATAGGCAGTTAGGATGTCACATAAAATGGCTATAAAAATGCCTTTAAAGTCTATCATTCACGGAGATAGCAGTTTCTTTTTCCATTAGCATTAAGCAAAACAAACCAACATGATTCCCATTATTAGCTTAACCAAAACAACAACACAAGTGGAATGATACTATTTTGTTTTTTTTTTAAATCTATGTTTGTCAACCAAAATATTGGAAGACAATCTAGGTTCAATTAAAAGTGTAACTTTTACTGTACTAACCTGATCAATACCTCTCCCTTTGCATTGTAGAATAATCACTTCAAGCAATTTAGCTGCATGGCATTCTGCATCTTCTCCTGCATCCCCTGTTAACACCTGGGGGAAAACAAATGGCAATTTCTCCATAAAACAGAGCACAAAAATAATTGCAGAATTACTGATGTGAAAATGACAGGGTCCCAGTATGTCTGTCTGCTGATAAAATGATTGATCTTCCACAAATGGCTTTTTTGTCTTCCAGAATACATCTCCCCAGGCTGAACAACATAGCTCAGCAAACAGTGCAGTCAGACAACTTTGCTAGGACTCTGCTAACCTTGCTTTGTCCCTCAAGCAATATGCTAGCAAACCTGTAAGGATGAAGACAATGCTGAAATACTGTAGATTACAGCATTTGTGAAAAGGGAAACAAGTTAATGCAAAGAAGTGATTAAAGATAAACATTAACTTTCTCTCACCACAGATGCTGCCTGATCTGCTGAATATTTCTATAACCCTGTATTTATTTCATTTTTTCCAGCAATTCCAGTTTTCTGCATTGCAGTAAATAGGCTAAATGGGAAGAGAAAACTTCAATTGTTATTAGAGCTAATTAATAAGGAAAACCAAAATTAGATTGCATTAGAAAAGATTTACATGTGGACAAGCAAGACAACATGTAGCAGAAACTAATAAAAAGAACTTCAGTTAAAAACAGAGGAATTTTAAAAAATAATTGTAGGATTCCGACAAACATATTTTTAGGAAACATTAGTTTTAGGATGCCAATAACCAATAAGCAGATTGGAAACCAATTACAATTGAAACAGTACTGCAACGTCTACAAATGCAGTAATGAGACAAAAATTGAGCTAAGAAATGATGAGGTTAAAGACAAAACTAAGAACAAGACAAACGTAAAAAAGAGTGAAGTACTCAATTATCGTGATAAAGTAATGCAGCAGCAAATGCAGAGCCTTTGAAGGCTACACGATAGCTCTGCTGAGTGTGGATTTCTGTAGACTGGAGAATGATCAGAAAGGGTGATAATCCTTGAAATCATATAGGCCAGTTAGATAAACATTTATGACAAATAATGAGTCTTCTATCAAGGTTAAAATTATCAAAGGATTTTTTTCGTTTCACAAACCTTAATTCACAAATCCGTAACAGACACTGGTGGGGTAAAATGCAGTGGATGCACAGTCAATGGTTAGTGGAATTAGGGAGTGTTTATAAATTGAAAAATTAGCAAGAGGAGAGAAAATTAGTGGCAGGTAGTATAGCGGTTAGCGTAACACTATTACAGTGCCAGTGACCCGGATTCGATTCCGCCGCTGTCTGCAAGGACTTTCTCCCCGTGTCTGCGTGGGTTTCCTCCCACATTCCAAAGACGTACAGGTTAGGAGCTGTGGGCATGCTACATTAGCGTTGGAAGAGTGTCAACACTTGTGGGCTGCCCCCAGCACATTCTCAGTAACGCAAAAAGACGCATTTCACTGTGTGATTTGATGTACATATGACTAATAAATAAATATCAATATCAGGTTTTCCTATGTGATTAGAAGTAGGTGGTGTTACTATTGCATTGGTTGTGTATTAAAAACAAGGAGGTATTGAAATTTGTAGATAATCCCAAACTGGAAAATGGATATTGTTACTGGAACTGCCTTATAAAGAGCCAAACTAAATACTTAGAAACAAAATCAGATTCCACCACAGCAGCTGAAGAATTTACTTCAATCTAGAATGGAATAGCTAGTATTAGTAACTGAATAATAAACTACTAGAATTCTGATTTACCAGTGTCATTGGGAAGGAAATGTTCTGACTTGGTCTGGTTTACAACAGTGTAATGGGCAGCTCTCTGAAATTAGCGAGCAAGCTAATCAATTTGAGGATGAATTGGGATACTCAATAAATTGCTTAGCTAACCATGCCTACATCCCACGTGTGAACAATACAGTTAACTTTGTTAGAAGGTCAAAGCAAGCTTGGAAGGAACATTTAGGAAAATTAAATTCAATGCCGTCAAGAGGCAATAAATTTGTTGTAAATTGTACTTTGAAAGCAAGCATGTTCATTACTGTGGAAATCTGATCTTGGGAGTAAAGGCTCAAAGAATAAATGCTTCTTGGGGTTACTAAGACCAATAATGTTGAGCCAATATGAATCCAAAAGATGTCTATTTAAATGCTGTGTGAGATTACAGGAAGGACATGGAAGCTTTAACAAGGCATACAAATCTAAATAGGTGCCACGGGTATGAAATACAAATAAAAATACAAATACTTCAAAATAACTATTCTATCTAAAAGCAGAATACAGTGCAATCTTTTCAAATGTGAAAGTGAGTCAGAATAGAAAAGAATGGTATGTTTTCAAGTTCAAAGGTCAAGATTGAAAGACAGTAGCTACATCAAATAACAGATTTATAACAAAAAGCAAGAAAACCTTGAAAATATTTTAGGTTTAAAGGTTCAGAGAGCAGACTTGTTCAAAATTAGACTGCATAGATAAATAAAGGAAAAGGAGGTGAGAGTATGTCATGGTCAGTTAATGCATGGCAAACTGTCTTAACAACCCGTTTCCATGGTGAAATATCTGCAATTCCACTTCAGAAAAATTACACAATTATATGTCACAAACTAACTCACCTTTTTACACATACTGTAAATCATTTCCAAGTATTTGGTGTCAGACAGTAGTGTGTCAGTGTCCACTGTTATATAATTATGTAATAGAGGCATCATGTCTGAAAATATAAAAAAAAAGCTTCAAACAATTGAATTCGCTGGAGTTCATTAATGCTTTTTCTCTCCTTTGACTTGCAGCTTCAAAGTAGTAAGGCAGGTTTTAATAAACTTAAAGGGAAAGTAAGAAAATTAATTCTGTAAGTGTACAGCAGATTGAACAGTACCTAAATGCATTTAGTTTTCAGTTATTGGTTTCATGTATCTATTATTTTAAGCTTGAATGAAACTAGATATCCAAAATCTTACTGTTGTCTACTGGTCAGAAAAACCACAAAGTTGCATTTGAGATAACTTGGAAATATTATTTCATTGTGCCCAAGTTAGAGAGACACTGTTGTCCAGATGTGGACATAATAATCCCATTTGGGAAAGGGTACCTGGTACCTATTGAATTACATACTGTATTTGCAAAATCCAACTTCAAAATAATCTTGGGAGGAAAAGTAAACTGGAAACTTGATTTGTTAAAATTTACACTGCCAACAAGAATGGGTTTAATAGAATTATTTGTTAGCAGACCTACTAGTATGCCTATGAAAAACAAGCTCAACATGTGCAACTAGCCACGATCTTCTATAAAGTTCAGTATGACAACAGTAAATCTTGGGATAAATCTACTCTTTTTATTTCCCACCAGTTCAGGCAAGGCAACTCATTTGACTAAATGTCAACTGTTTCAAACTCATGGGGACTACCAAATACTTGGAATTCATGGCAACCATTTGTTAATTTTATACCGACATTCTTGTCAAACCCATTTTACAAGATTGATTCTGTGTCCAAATTACATAAGAGCTATGTGTTTTCTTACCCGTATAATAGTCAAAACCATCTTGCTGAAAGACCTCAAACACAAGAGGTAAAAGCTGCCACATTTGTTGAGAGACTTGTTGACAAGTTAGACTATGTGCCAAAGATAAGATTTCTTCATAAAATTCTGGAATTTAAATAAACTCAGCATTACACAAATGTATGACCCAATGATCTATACTACTACTACTGAAGGTATTACATACCTAACACATGCTGCTGCAAGACTGTTCCAATAACCTGCAAACAGATGCCTTCCAACTGCTGTGTAATCTGAACAAAAATGCAAAATTTTAAAATCCTATTAGCTTGTTCAGTGATAGATATGAATAGAAGTAAAATCCAACACCATGGAGCAAACGTCTCATTCAGGACTTCAACAGCTTATGTCTGAATCAGAACACTGACAAAAGTTAAAGATTCCAATAAAACTCTACCACCTTAAGTACTAACCTCCTTGTGATCTTCCACAACACTTAGGAGAGTATCAATAGTATTAAGGATGCCCATTGCTGTTACTGCCTTATCATCACTGCCCTCTTCATCTGAGCCAGTCTGTATGACTTGATTAAAGGTCATCGCCTAGAATAAAAAGGTTCTAATGTTAGTTTTTTTTAAATCAGCTTATAGAAAATGACTGCTGTTAGTTCAGTTTGATTGTAACTGAGATAAGCAACTGTCCAGTAACACAAAACAGTGAATTGATTAGGGCACTTAAGGGACACAAAATAACAATTGTCATAGACATAAAATATTTTTTCATCTAGAAGCATAACAAAGTGCTTACCAAATGCTGGGTCATTTCCACTGCAATGGGAGTTACCTCTTCACTATATTCACAAATCATTTTCTGAATCACATTGGTTAAGTCATCATTCTCAGTCTCTCTCACAATATGTAATAGAGCCTGCATCACAGGTCTGATAAAAGGTTTGATGTATTCCTTGGCTATAAAAGAAACCAGTATGTAGTTTAGTTATTCTACAAAGAATGATTTGACAATAAAAGATAAAGACTTAAACGTATGCATTCATTGTTAAGCTTATTTGCACTTGATAAGAAAGACTATGCAAGCTGTTTTAAAAAACCTCACAGCAGATGTATAGTGCCAGCAGTTTTCCTCTAGGGTGATTTCGATCACAAACACTAAACAAGATAACCTCTCTTTAGTACTGTAATGTTTTCCAATGAAATGTCTGGTTACCTACATGTTTCGAAATGCAAATTCAGGAAAAAAAAAATCCGCACCACAATGAATCAGGGCACAGGACATGCCAAACACAAAGTAATTTTAACCTGCCTACCAAGTAGAAAAGAGGAAGATTTGGGATGGCCACCTGTATTACATCCTACCTGGATTTACTCTTCATTTCACAGCAGGTCAGATAAGATGACCATTGTTAGTTAAGGGAGAGAGGAGAAAGGAAGTTGCTTTTTAATAGCATCCTCAACATCCTCAAAATGCTTCATAGCTGATTAATAATATTTTAAAATGCAATTTATGTAGGCACTTCTCAATTTGCAATGAGCAAGGTTAAATGAATTGCAAATTCACTCATTCATTGAAGCACAAGAGTAAAACTAGAGAGAAACCCTGCACCTGCTCAAGATTTCTGACAGTATTAATTCTAATTTCAAACAGTGAATTAATGTCAATAGAAAGTGTTGCACTTACCTATGAAAATATTAAGTTCAAATATGGAATAACGTATCCCTCAATATAACATTCACAAAGGAAGAAAAACAAACATTAAGTTTCCCATTGGGTTTTATTACCTTTCTCCTGGTTACTGATGAGGACCTGAAGAGCTATAGCTGCTTCCACTTTCACAGGCATTTCTTTATCTTCAATCAGGCATCTTCGTGTCAGCTCCAGTGCAGTTTGAAGGTTCTGGTCATTCTTAAACTTAACCTCACAGAAATAATGAAGGACCCAACAAGCCTGAAATGACACAAATTAACTAGTTTTTACAATGAGTGTTACAGTACCCACCACTTTACTGCATTTAATTAAAAACAGAAAATACTCCTTTGTAATCATATTTCCACTAATGTAAACCCTCCACTAGCAACCATGGATAAGTTATGGTAAACACATTTTGAAAGATTCTGGGAGGAGAAGCCTCCTGATACAGCCATGGCATTGAGAATGATTTAAACCTCCAATGTTCATTATCTGTTATAAATGACTGGCCTTATCCTCTATAGGTAACTCAAAGGAAATACCGATAACGCTGCAAATTGATATGTGCAGAACACTGTTGGATCGTCTGTATCTCTAACGAGTTTACGCACTTCAGTTTCAGTTGAAGATTTTGATTAACAAAAAACAAGGATAAAGCAGCTATGATTTTTGGAATATAAATGCAAGATCAAGCTGGAACTTTATTAATGGTTAAGCTTCAATTGTAGTATTGTGTGGTCACTACACTTTAGCAAAAAAAAGGTCTCAGAGTAGAGATTGAATTTAATAGAATGTTATCAAAGATAATGAACTTCAATTAAGTTGGGATGGGGTGGGGAGAAGAGCTGCAGAGATTTTATGATGTTCATCTTGGAACAGTGCAGATTAGGTAGTACTCAAGTAGAAGTTTTAAATGAAGATAACAAACCATTTCCTTTATATAGTGTGATATGGACCTTGTGCAGGCAGATAAGATTAGTTTAGATTGGCATCATGAGTTGAAGGGCCTGTTCCTGTGCTGTACTCCTCATTACTATGCAAGAAATACTTGGCTGGTCAAGCAGCATATGCAGAGAGAAAAAGTCAATGATCCTTTGTCAGAGCTGGTAAAGTGAGAAAACAAGTTTTTCTGTAACATTAACTCCGGTTTTCATTGCATGGATGCACCTGATCTGCTGGGTATTTACGGTATTTCCTCGAAATTCAAATTTCCAGCAATTGTCTGGCATCAGACAACTGCAACATATTGTTTCTTTTCCATAACTGTTGGTATTGAAACTGATTGTTATTGTTGGGACATGGAATTCTGTACCTTAAAAAAAAGTGGCATGAACTGATTCCAGAATTAAATTTCAAAAGAAAGTGGACAGATACTCAAAGGACAATGAACCGAAGGTCCATGGAGAGAAAGTCATAAAGGAGATTAAACAACTGCTGTAGGAGCAACTATAGACATGACAGTTGCATCCTTAGGATCTCATTTTCAGGGAAAGCGATATTTCACAGAAGTAGAGAAAATGGAGCACAAGTATTATACTGCTGAAAATCTCAAGTCAAAATTTTTCTAATTTATTCAAATAGTTTTAAGGTTTCTTCCCAAGGCTCCTTTCCAAAATTAAAATTATATATTTTATTTGGCATATTTTACTTAATAATATTCACTCATTGCTTCTCAATTTTGAAGATTCTTTTCGAAATACTGAATTCATTTACAATTGTGTAGTCACTTTACTGTTATGAAACAGCCAGCTACAACCACCACCCCCCCCCCCACCCCCCCACGGCATCCAGTGACATCTGCTATTACACCTACTTCATCCTTCAGCTCAATAAAAAGTTTGTCCTCAGAGCTGTGGAAAGTAAAAACCTGGCAGTGATGCTGTAAAGGAAAAACTAATGGGTGCTTAAGCAGGCAGAACAATTAATAGGGTATCACATTAACCAATGAGATCTATGGGTTGGAAATAAACACTGAAAAGACAGGCAAGTGTGAGGCAAATTTCAGTCACAGGTACAGAAGACAAAATAGACAGTAAAAGAGAGAAAACCAAACATTAAGAATCTGAAGTTTTCCAATTACTGTACACAGAGAATTCAAAAGCTTGAAGGAATGAGACTCACACTTGTGATAATTTCATGCCAGAGGTGTTTTTTTTTAATTATTCCAAAATAAACTTTATTCATCATAAAAAACAAACTATATACAACAATAAAACAGTGCAAACCTTTAACATTCATGTACAGATCAATCATTAGCGTTACCTTTTTTTTAAAGAGCCACAGCACAGATGCCACTCATGTGGCTCCCTGGGGTGATACCTCAGTCCCATATTTACAATATTTAAGGGGCTTCCTCACCTGATCCCGCCCCTCCATCTCCAGTGGCAAAAGGACCCTAAACTGTAGTCCTTCCCTACTGAGCCCTTGCGCTGGCTGCACCCAGCTTCAGTGCGTCCCTCAACACATACTCGTGCAGTCTGTAATGTGCCAGTCGGCAGAATTCTCCTATGGACATCTCAGTGCTGGGAGACCAACAAGATTCGGGCAGACCAAAGGGCGTCTTTCACCGTATTGATGACCTTCCAGCAGCAGTTGATGTCCGTCTCCATGTACGTCCCCGGGAACAGTCTGTAGATCAGAGAATCCTGTTATGCAGCTGCTGGGGATAAATGACAAGGATCCTTGCATCTTTTGCCACACCGTCCTCACAAACCCACAGCCTGCAAAGAGGTGGGCGACCATCTCGTCCCCAGTGCAAGCATCCCGGGGGCTGCACGCGCTGGGAGTGATGTTTCGACCATGCAGGAAGAATCTGACTGGGAAGGCCCCTCTCACCGCCAGCCAAGCGAGGTCTTGGTGTTTGTTGGTGAGTTCTGGCAATGAGGCATTCTGCCAGATGATCTGGACAGTCTGCTCAGGCCATGTTGATTGGGAGTAATGAAGAATTAACAAACAGTCCTTGCTCAGTTGTACTTACCTGCTGCAAAGATCTCAATCCATGTTAACATTCAGGTGGTTGTGAAATAATAGTTGTGCATGAGGTGGACTGTGACGTATTTTTGAATTTAATTTGCTTTTGTTCCGTACTCAAGGTCGCTGTACCCTCTACGCTTAAGGAATCCCAGGGAAAGTTAGCTTTAATTTGAAAGCAAAAATCGACCTAATAACTTTCTTTTTAAGATCAGGTAACAGAATATTCCCAATTTATTCAGTGCCATAACTATTACTTCAGCTTCTTTCCCCATCAGCCATCCTTCTAATCCCCAATATCTGTGCAGGTATAGTTAAATTATAAAAATTAGCAGCATTCGCCAGCTCACGCTCACTCAGAACAAGACAGAGGAAGAAGGGTGTTGGTCACCTTCTCCTCGTGTCATCAGACCTACAGCTCATCACCTCCCAGTATCAGCAAGACACATCTTCTTGACCCATTGCTTCTTAAACCCAAAGATCCACTAACCAGATATCAGGATCTCTCCTTTATCAAGATATTTAAAAAAGGGATAGGCTGCCTAATTTCAAATGTTTTTTTGTTTCACCATCCACCACATATTGTCCAAGAGCAGGGTGAGCTGCCTCAACGACTATCACCCAAGTAGCACTCACATCTACTGTGATGATGCACTTTAAGAGGTTGGTCATGGCTAGAATTAACTCCTGCCTGAGCAAGGACCTGGACCTGCTGCAATTTGCCTACTGCCACAACAGGTCTATAGCGGATGCCATCAGATTTCTGAGCGGTCCATGAATCCATGAACACTACCTCGTTATTCCTTTTTTGCACTATTTATTTATTTTTGTAACTTAGTAATTTTTATGTATTGCACTGTACCACTGCCACAAAACAACAAATATCATGACATATGTCAGTGATAATAAACCCCATTCCGAAGTGTTCTACTTCAATGCTGAACTTCAAAATTTACACCCAATAATGTCAAAACCCACTCTGAAATATCTTGGTATGTATGAAAGAAAATCAGAATAAAAAGACAACAGATAACAGTTTCTTGCAAACCCGACCAAACAGTTTCAACCTTGAACAAATTTTGAAAACATCTCACAATAATTCCCATTAGCTAGTCTCTGTGAGACAATGATTCCAATAGATTTGTCACAGTATAGATCTACCTTGCCTTGGTTCTTGCCTAAATAATTCAACAAAGCACTACATGGAAACAGTAAGGAGACAGGTTAAACTAATTTTGGCTTGCCTTGATGTTTGGGACAACTGCAAAAGGGATGAAATGAGTAATGTTTAAGTAACTCACCCTTGCTCTCATATAGCCCAGCTCACTGTTGAACAAGGGGAAGACATGGTTCTGTAACATGAATTCCATCTGATCTTTGTAAATCTTTTTCTGTTTCAGGAGCAAATAAACATAGCAGATTAAACAGATTTGAAGTTAAGACCATGGACATAACATGGACAAAGGGAGAAATGCATTTTATAAAGCCTGAGTTTATTATTTAAATTGTAAGGTTCTTCTCCAGCACTAATCTTTAGAAACACATTAGCTGCCATAATAAAAAATTTTTCAGGAATCATGCAAGAATAGCCCAATGAGGATACAATCAGTCTCCTTTTTACTTTACACATTGAAACACAGCAACAGCTGGTATCTATTTACCTTCTCCCCAAAAGAAAAACAGTGATCACTTGATCTGTGACATGGAAAAGACCAGAGATATGAATGCATTCCTCTGCAAAACTTGCCATTACAACATTCTACAAAACCTTGTCTTGCATTTTTGTTTAAAAAGTCAAAGCAGCAGAATACATTCTTTTTGCAAGAGACAATGTAGTACTGAAAACTATGAAAACAGTCCTTTATCATAGTGGCATATTAATCACCTTTAGCAGTACTTCTGCTAGGGAACCAATCATATGTAAAGCTCCATCTTTCTTCCGGGGATCAACTGTTGGTTCTGTAAGTATCTGATAACAGAATCCCATTGTTTTTTGCAAAACCTGAAATCATAAGAGAAAGATTAATAATTTAAAGGCTTTGTCACAAGGAAGTTCATAATGTTCATGTGCTGCAATATTAAGTAGAAACATGGGAACAAATACATTAAAAACAGTGATAGATGAAACAAGCGCATTATCTATCCACCTATTCAAGTCATAAAGCAGAAACTAATAATTTCTAATGCAACAAAATTTTCCAACTAGGTGTCTATTTGTAATGTGTCCAAATATCCATCTAAACCATTTAGTGAAATTGAAAGACCAGAGGATCCCTCAATTCTAAGGCACCAAACCTTCATTACTTATTAGAATCCTAATAACCTGTATTGCTCCTGCACCAGAGTTACCACCCTTTGGTTGATTTCCCTGCTTTCTTAAAAATTGTAATTACTTTCATCTGATATTTGTATAATTGTTTTAAATATCACTAATAGAGCCTAATTATAAATTGGGAATATTTTTCAATACCTTTGTCCAATCTCTTTGGAAAATGTAATAAATGTACAAGACTCTTTACCAGTTTGTTTTTATTTGTTCCTTTATGGAAACATTTATGAGTTATTCTGGTAATTCACATTCCAAAAACTGTTACAGATCACTTAAGTGGTCAATGCTACATCAATTGGAGACCAGGCAGGAACTAAGATGGTCTTTCAATCTCGCCAGACATGTGATTATATTCCTCTACATTCAATAATGCTTGAAAAAGGACTGAGATTCATAGTCATACTGCTGCAAAAGCACGGAAGCAGGCCCTTCAGCCCACCATGTCTATGCCAACCATATTTATACGAATCCCACTTGCCTGCATTAATACCATACCCCTCCGAGCCTTGCTCAATCAACTATCTTCCCAGATGACTCTTAAATATTGTTACTTGTAATTAAGCTGGAGAGGGTGCTTTTCTGCAAGTGCAACCTAACCAACAGTGCTGGCCCTGAGCTCCTCCTATCTCACTTTTAAAAGCCTCCCACTTGCCAGACAATGGCATCAGACAGGAGCCTCTTCGAATCAACTTTTGAGAGTTCCTGTCTGATGCCACTGAAGTTAGCCATCCCCCAATTTAGGGACTTAAACTTGAGGATTAGTTCTCTTTTTCCACAACTAACTTAATAGAATTATGGTCACTGGTCCCAAAGTACTCCCCCACTGGCACATCAACCACTTGACCTCTTAGAAACTGAAGCTGGGCAAGTGTAGCCCCTTCTCTAGTAGGGTCATCTACATATTACTTCAGACAAATTTCTGGATACACTTAAATTCTGCCCCAATTAATTCCTTAGCACTAAGGCAGCCTGAATAAATATAAGGGAAGTTAATTACCGTTTATTATAAATATCACTGGGCACTCTACACAAGCAGTAAGTGGTCAAGACACAACCCAACAAAAAATACTCCATACTAATATTCTCAGTGTAACTTGAAGTTACTTTGTAAATAATCATGGCATTTAGCAGAGATTGTTGTAAACCAAGGGGTAACAGCAACTTTAAAAGACTACATCAAAATACTAACTTCTTTTCTCTTACTGCAGGCTGTGTACAATAAAGTTTGAGCAGCTGTCGTTGGAGAGATGAAGTCTTCAAAGACATCTATATCAAAAATAAGTTCAATTATGATTAAATCACAAATTGCATATTAAACATGTTTAAATACATAGGATTTAATATTAAAATAGCACCACTCATTACCAAATTCAGCTTTTAAAGACATCATTAAATGATCCAAACTAACTGAATTACTTTTACATTTATACATTTTACCCATATTAACTGCATTAGTCTGTTAAACAGCATTAAATATAACACATTGCCAGAAAAAGATTTGCAAGGCTATATGATACATATTCAAACAGTAAATACTAACAAAAAACTGTGGCAACCATCTTTCCTTAGGGTTAATTAAAAAACTAAGGAATGCTATAGATTTAATATAACAGACTGGGTGCAGTGGCGAAGGGGGGTGGGGGGTGGTGCAGGCAGATGGTGAAAAGGAGATGGAGGGAATGCATCATACTCAAGTCTTGCAGACCAGACAAATTAGTTGATCCCAGACCAGACAACCCAAATCAGCCCCCTTAGAGCTGAAGATATATATTGGAGCTCTATCCTGCTCAGTCCAACAAACTCCATTGTAAATGTCAATGAGACCCTACTGCTACCCATCATTTCTACTCAACATGAACAGAGCCTACATGGACTAAAACAAAATCCATTAACAATATAATGCAAATGAAACCATACCACAGCCAATTATGGTGATGAGGATGGGAAAAACAATGTAAGACAGAAGATCAGCGATCATAATTTCAGTATCAAATTGGTCAATCAGAAACTTCAGATATTTGATGCAAAAACAATTATTTTAAGAAGGCCACTTAATTTTTATTCGAACTGCTGAATCTTTAAAGGTGCTGCCACTTCAATTTTAAGTCGCTATTCTCAGAAGTGAAATAAACAGCACCACTTACCAAATTTCATTCGAATATACTCATATGGATCCTCTTGCCAGAGCTCCTCGTCGGCATCTGTGTAGCACATCAAGGGGAAGACAACATCCTGGATGATGCCCTATGAACGGCAAATAATTAAATTAATTTATCAAAATAAAAATCAGTGGTTAATGACAGCAATTAACAATTTCACGATTGCTCCCCCCCCCCCCCCCAAAAGATGGTGATTCTTGCTGAGGTGCAGTACAATAGGTATTAGAATCTTTTAATATCTTACACGGATGACCATTACTCATATGAGCCAAATCAATGACTGTCTGCAGTTTTCCAACAACAGATACTAACATTACCACTGCTCTCAATGTATTGACCAGAATTACCCAATTTATAAAACAGACTATATCCAATTGTCTTCCCTTTCCTTATCTCAGGAAGTAGTTACTGCTCCCCAAAACCATGAGATGAATCATGTTATGTTAGTGTAATTCACATTTGTCACGTTTCTAATGTACTGTGCTTCTGCAAAAAGATAATTTTTAATGGCATTTATACCCTGGGTATGTATGCCCATGACAATAAACTTGAACTTGAGCTGAGAATTTCAATCCTTCCCAATTCACGTTCAGTACATTTGACTACTGAAATAATGGGAATCCCAAGTGTTCTCAAAATTATTCACCACTTCAGTCAAGATAAAGCTGATTAATTTTTTTCCCCCCACAATTTGTAATATAATTTTCTGCTACCTAGGAATTTCACATTTAAACAGCAGCTTTGTGAACATGCAACTCTGAACTAAATGAAAATTCTTTGCTTTTTCGATCTGTACGCTCAGAAGTGAAAGTGCTAATCAAGATGCTGATTTTAACCTTTCCCAATGTTCTCACATTTCTCAACTCATTAACATAACAGCTGGTGACATAGACAAAGTGAAACAAGTCTCTGCTGAGTTTGGAATTTGTAGGGAGCAATATGGGAGGGTGTAAAGGGAATAGAAGACTTGACAGTTTAGTGTCTCACTTATATTCAATATCTAGCTGGATCCAGTGCTGTACGATACAACATCAGTTCAGAAATAGTAAAACATAAACATAGCACTGCAAACGTGCAGCAAGCGGAATTTGGGTCAACCATCTGACTACCTTAAGAACCCCCTTTCAGGTAAAATGCAAGATGACAACCAGTATCTGTGGAATAGAAACTGCAAGATGTCCACACCTCATGTGGTGTGATTTGTGTATTCTGCATGAGCAAATTTCCATGACTTGAACATCTACAACACTCAAGTGTATGTCTGGTCACCTGTACTTATTTTGAAGATAGAAATAAACCATCTACATACAAAAATGAAAGATTTCTTTTTAACCAATAAATGGTTACAATGTATTCTGTGCAGAACCAATTAGAAAGCATATTAAACAAAAGTATTACAAGCACCTGAATATGGGGCTTTAAATTCTTCCAAGTAACAGCATGAGCAACCCCCTGGTTAATGTAGTTCAGTGTTTGCTGCAATACGCGAGGAGCTACATATTGTTTCTCTTTGTATTGATACAAAACTTTCAACAGCACCTGTAACGAGATACACTGATTATAGATCTCTATTATACATATTTTAATATCATCTAGTACAAAAATCTGAAATCACATGGTCAACACAGAATCTACAAGAGATTACTGTATGGCTCTGAGCATAATCCAAACTGACAACTCGGGAAAGTACTGTGGCAGTCCTATAATGCAATTGTCTTTCATAAGACACGTTAAACAGAGTATCTGGAAGTCCATCAAATGACAATAGTTTCAAGAAAAATTGGGAGTTATTTGGTGTCATGGTTCTTCAAACAACTTTTCTGGGTATTAGCACATTGTTTTGTGGGAACTTGCAGTGTGAGAATTGGCTACCTCATTTCTCACACTATAACAATGACTGGATCTAAAATTATTGGCTACAAAACATTTTGGGACACTCAAACAGAAGCAAAAGGCACTATATAAATATGAGTCTCATTCCTTCACTTATTATTTCTACTGTATGATCACCAGCACAGGATAATCAAAATGACATGACAGCTGTTACAACTTGTGTAAATTTTAGGTGCAAGCATGTTAACTTAGTCACAAATAGTTTTGAATGAAGATAAATACTAAGCTGGGAAAACATTCTCCACCAATTAATTGTGGGAAAAAAAAGTCGTTTTAAAAATACTAAGGTATTTACCCCTCCCAATTAGTAAGCTGAAGGTAAAACACACAGGACAAAGCATCACTTCTCAGAAAGTACAAAATCAAGATTTTGATGAGGCTAAGAAATAGTGTGGAAATAATACCATACCTGCTGGATACTGACAGCATAACCTTTGAGGAACACTTCAGCAAATTCATTGTATTCTTTGGAAACATTACCCGGACTTCCATACCTGGTGATACAAATACATATCAGTACTTACTCATTGATGCAAGTTCATTTGAACAGAGTTAGCAAGCAATAACAGTAGCCTCAATTTTGACTCTTAATTATTATTTAGGGACTCTTCTGGCTCCAGTGTGAAAACTGCGCATTGTGAGGTTTGGCTCAGCTCTAATATCCCCAAAGTTCAACAATTTCTTGACACAATTATGAATAACAGACAGCTATGGTATTAACTGAAATCACAGAAAGCAGGAACATTTAGAACCAGGTGTTTTTTCTTAAAATATACTGGGTAAGGTGCTGTAATTGAGAATAGAAAACAAGTTTGTATAACTTATTGAATAACTGTGAAACACTGAAAAACTCACCGTTCAAACAATCTGGCCAAGATGTGCAGTGCCCATTTTTTGCACTTCCACCAAGGAAGCTCGGGTCGATCATCTTCATCAACTTGAAGGGTTTCCTTAAAAAAAATCAACAAATTCAATC
This sequence comes from Pristis pectinata, assembly GCF_009764475.1. Lineage (NCBI taxonomy): Eukaryota > Metazoa > Chordata > Chondrichthyes > Rhinopristiformes > Pristidae > Pristis > Pristis pectinata. Next base: position 27,227,938 of record NC_067418.1, read on the forward strand.
ATAAAAGCCCATTGAAAACACACCCACACCAGCAAAAAGTCTGAATAGTGTACATAGATCAAATCAATGTGCAAAGCTCAGTTTCATAACTGGTTATGAAACAAATCTTTACAGCAAAAAAAGCCAATTAAGCACAAGTTTATGACATTTACTATTGTCCATTTTCAGAAGATGACAGAAGAAAATCCAAGGAATACAAAATACAACACTTAAAAAGTTATGAGAAATATACACAGGAAAAGGAAAAAAACATTTAAAATTGCTGCATTTTACTTGTGCAAGACTAGTCAGTAGAGTTATTCAAAATTAAGTTCATTTCTCTTGCATTATAAACTAATTGTGATGGCCTATGTTTATCACTTGGGAATCAAAAATCACCATAAAATTATAATATTTTTATTAAAGTGGTTTAATATTTTAATAAATAACATCACCACCTCCCACAAACTTCTATTGATTATGATGGCTTTCAAAATTTGAAACCTAAATCCTCTGTTTTGTCCCCCAAAAAAGTGCTTCAATTTTAATTTCACTTCATTTTTACTCATCTACCATATGCCTTGGTCAAGAGCATCTTAATATACAGTTCACATACTTCACCAACCTGAGAAGGGAAGAGGGAACAAAAACAAAAAGTAACAACTTACAGGAGGAACATCCCTATCAACAACAGTTTTCAGAATTTCCATCCATTCTGTAAGGTTCTGTTGGCTTATCAGCTCCAACGGTAGAGTGTACTGTAATCAGAAAACAAAACTCATTAAAAGTTCCAAGTTCAGTCCACACTATCCATTTCATTCAAAATAAGCTTTTATTTATAAGAGTTTGGCAAAGTGATTTTATGGGATAAGTAAGTGGCCCATTACATTTTTGATCCAGCACCATAATTGCTTAACAGAACTGGACAGGTCAAAAGGAGCTTATTGCATGGTACAATTCTAAGTATAGTATCAAGTAAATAAAGCAATCCATGCCTGCATACAGTAAGACCTAAATAACATTCAGGAACAGGGTGATAAGTGCAAAGTAACATTTGTGCCACACAAGTATAAGACACCAGCCATCTCCATAAAGAGGGAATCTAACCACCTATCCCTGACATTCAATGGCACTACCAGCAATACCCTGGAGGGAACTTAGATTAATCAGAAACTTGATTAGCCACATATATACTGTACCTACAAGATCAGAGGCAGGGTACGAAGGGTCATTGCCCTGAAATGTAAACTGTTTCTCTCTCTACAGAATGCTGCCTGACCAGCTGAGTATTTTCAGGACTTCAGTTTGTACATCAGAAGCAGGTATCATGTGGTAATTGTCTCGCCTCCTGAAAAGTCTTGTCCTCAAGTGTTTCCACTTGTATTGCCAATCCACTGCTAAACTGTAACCTCTACCAAAAATGAACACTGTGCATGCATTGTATACAAGTTCCCCATCTGACTTAAAGATACATCACTGTTCCTTCACAGTTACCAGGCCTAAATCCTGGTACCATATCCCAAACAAATGTCAGAAAGACTACAACAATCCAAGGCAGCAACTTACCACCATCTTCAATTTAAGATGAGCAATAAATACTGGCCTTGCCAGCATCATCCACATCCTATAAATAAGAACAGCAGGAGGCAACATAGAAGAATAATGTCGACAAACCTGGGCAAGTACCTGGGTTTAACAATAGCACCAAACAACTACAATCAAATAGAGAATGGCCATAATCAAATAGAGTACAAAGAAGTGATCTGATATTCACCCTGTTCCACTTTGATCACTCCCCATGATCCTGGACTCCAACAAAATTCAAAAGTCCAACTCATTGTCGCGGATGTGCATTATCAATTCATATTTTGTTTGCTGGCTCAGCTGCAGTTATCATAATTAGCCCAACTATCTAAGGTGACTGCCTCCCCATAATCATACATTGTTGATATAACAATTATCAAGCCCAGGATTTGAATTATTATTCACCATTTTAACAGATAATCTAAAAACAGAACCGATGAAGTACATGCCACATGAAATTTTCCAGCACAAAGGCTAATAGGGTCATAAGGTCTATACTGGTGCTTATGCTCAGAAGAGTCCACTCTGACTTCATTTATTCATTCTGTCAACAAATCCTATTTTTTTTCTCCATAATGTGTAAAAATATTTTTTAACATAGCATGTCATTTTGATCTTATCATTTTACCAACAGACATACAAGTTAAATTAAGTAAATATGCATGCGTGATGCATATTTCATTTAAATAGACTCTTTTCAGTTTTGGACTCCATTTCATCTCCAAAAGTGTAGGGAATTTCCCACGTAGTAGCTAAAGTGCTATTCAGATAGAAGAGACTTTTTGCTCACTTAAGGGCAAATGGACAATAAGAATAGTCATCAAGAAAGTAGGAAATGTAATGTGTAACCCCAAAAGTGAGCTTTATCACACGATAGATTCTCACATCAACACAGAATATCCAGAACTGTTGTACTCTTCCTGGAGACGGAGGAAAGAGTCAGAGTTGAAGATCTCCAGAACCACTTAAGACAAAGTATTAGGCCATTATGTCATACAAAATTGGTATTGGTTTATGTACTGTACTAATGACATGACTAAAACAACTTTTCTTTTCTAGGACACAAAAAATCTTTTAGCTGTTCTGCAGAAAGTGATGCAAGTTAGTAGTCACATGTTAACAGAGAAATGTGACCACAAAGAACATTACTGTATTTAACCTGTGGCTTAAGGACCTTTGCTCCAAATGGAAGCTGCCCTCCACTGACCAATGGCAGGGATGGTATGTGTGTGAACTCAAGATCGGCACTAGTTTACCTTAGGTAAACATTTCATTAATTGGGGCAAGGATGGAGTAGCCATTTCCAAGGTGTTGGATTAGTTAACCAAAAAACAGATAATAATCTAAGTACAGAGAAAGGCAGAAGCCATTTCATTTTCTATTATAATACCTGAACCAGTGCATAGAAAATTTTGAAGATTTGTTTTTGAATGAGGACAGAGTGGTCTGAAGGATCTGAGAGAAGTTGGACAAATCGATCTTTCATCATTGGCAAGAAATGCTGCATAGCTGCCACCAATGGACTACGTTCGTCTGATTTCTTGTACCTGTGTACACATAATATGCAAAACAGCATTAAAAGGGAAAGCAACACCAGAAAAATATTCCCACACATGAAATGTGCATTCCCTCATTATGTATAAAATTGCCACAATAAACAGTTTCCCTAGGTAGACTGCGTCCTGGTTGAGTCTGAGGTTGCGGTGTTCTTCACAGTTGCATCCCATGCATTTTGTGCTATTTACATACATGTCAATGGCGTGAATAATTACCAGCTACCAAAATGCCATTCTGCCAGGAAATGTTTTTTGGGAAATGAGAGCTGGAGAAAGTTGGGTAGATGGTTAGGAGATATCTTAAGCAGATCTTCAACACACAGGTCTACAGTAAATTACTATTTGATTTAATCAGCTGCAATAACCAGATGGAAACTATTCAAAGCAAAAATATATGAAGAGCTTACTCATAGTTCTTCACTAACTGATGGAGGCAGAGAAGGATCCCAAGCCAATAGGCACTGTTGTCAGATTGTAGGTAGAAACCTATTTTTTCCACAACAGCTGGCCACCTGCCAGGATAGTCATGCTTGATTATTTGGTGAATGCATGTTGTAAGTTGTACCCTAAAACAAAAATAGACCAGCATTAATTCTAAAAAATGAGATAACACCAGCTATTCACAAAAATAAACTGCATCACGGTTCTATAAATAAACATGATACAGAACTCAAAAATTAAATGTAACTTTTCTATGCTGAACAGTTAAGTTTTAAATTATAGTACAGCCAAAATAACAAACCCAAATACAATAGCTACAGCATTTGTCCACTAACCAAAAACAAAGTACATGTGGCGCTCATGTGCAGTTTTCAACCCCCTTTTTCTCATTTGATTTTCTAATCATTCTCCCCATTTATGCCTATTTCTCTTACAAAAAAGCTCTATGCCAGTGAAAATATTTCTCGTGCCCATTTCAATTTCTATTATGTGAAAGAGTTTAAAAGGGAGTGAGGGAATTTGGACCCTGACTTGCCTAAAGGGAGCACGGGAATACGGGTATTAAGCTATTGCTATCGACTTGTCAATCAGCACTCCAACACAACAATGCAGATTAAGACATTAGCAATCAACATGCAGTGGAATGAAAATTGCTCTCAATGAAATATGCTTATGGATTGGAATCTTGACAGCATAAGATGATAATAACACGAGTTAGAGAGGTTAAAAATTAACCAGGATTCCTGGCCATGACTTCTTCACTAATGTGGATATGTCAATATCACATAAATGGGGTCAAACCAGACCCTCACCTCCAGGTACAAGACTTCAACACATACCATAAGAATTACAACTAAAGAGCAACCACTTCGAAGGGATACTTGACATGATCATCATGCAGAACCATGATCCAACATTATAGCCCCTGGAATGGAATAGGACTAAAGTAGACGCAGGAGTGAAATACTATTTAAGACTATCATTGGCAAATTCAATTCCATCAGCAAAAAAAGTTGCCCATGGCTTCTCTTGTATTTGGATACAAACCATCTTAGCCTAAGCTGAAAAGGACCTCAAATATTAAGAGCCTAAATATATCCTTCAAGCATTTAGAAGGCATTGTAGTGACTTCTCATGGAATGGTGACATTTACTGTTCAGATTTTTTTTTCACGTGGCTACTGCAGATTAATAACGTATATATATTTTTTAAAATTACTAACCTTATCAACTCTGGTGACTGAATTATAGCTTCTATAATGTTGTCACGGATGAACTGTTGATCTTCCTCTGGTATAGTAAATGATGGCACATCACTCGAAGCAGCTTCACGCTCGGCCCAGAATTGTGTAATTGTATTTTTCAAGTAAATTACACCTAAGGGAATTAATATATTTGAAATTACATAACATCAGCTACGAAAATTGATTAATGATGTCTAATTCTAAGTAGAATACATGATCTGAAAAAGATTACTCATGTAGTACTAAATATTTGCATTTGATTAGATGGAGCAGCAACTTAAATTTTAGTAAAGGATACTAAAATTGCAAATGAATCAACCAAAATCCCATGAAAGAAAAAGGAATAGAATATTATGTCAAAAGGATGACAGCAAGTAAAATTGAATGACGCTTACATGGAGCAGAAATGTATACATCTGTTGGGCTGCACAACTATTTTCTGTACTGAAAATTCCTATGTAAAATATCTAGATTAACTTCTCTAAATGGCGATTGATAGCCTCCCCAGAACTCTCCCCTGCTGTTTGAATAACACCAAGGTCTTTTATATTCACTTAAGAAACCAATTTAATGCTTCATGCAAACTCATGCAGAATAGAAGCACCAGCCTAACCTACATGGTCATTTCTCTGGAGTGGGGCTTGAACACAAATTGCAAGATATAAAAATCACAGCTGAAACCCTTATTAACTTCAGGAGCTGATCAACATACACAAAAATCATAAATCATTTACAATTATTTGGGCTAAGCAAATATTTCCACAGCTTTCACAGGTTGAGTTTAGTTCTCAGCAACAAAATGATGCCACCCACCGTTCGATCAGCTTATCCATAGACTTTTTATTGCAATGGTATATTTTTAATTTTAGGAACAGGAATGCCATATTGACAATCCAAAATACTAATGGCTATTCTCACAAAGACTGAAGTCCCAATCTTCCTCCCTGTCCTCTTATCTCTGCTGCCTTTCTAACAGCGCAGTATTAATTCCTTGTGGAGTCTAGCACCAACTTTCCGGTTTATCAACAGTTACACCAAGAAAGCTGCTCACCAAATCTAACCCAGCACAAGCTTCAAAGTTTCATTGACTTCATTTCAAGAGAAACAGGTCCACAGTGATAGGCACAAGACTGATGAATTAAGAGTTTTTGGTTATTTTTCCAGTGTTCATGAATATCAGAGACAACTGAAGTCTTTTGACAGTTGACAAGTCTCAGGCTATGATTTAAACAGCTGTCAAAGCATTACTCAGAAAAGTGCTGCCATTTTGAGTGGGAAGGTCCTGTTGTGCATAAAGGTTCGAAAGGAATTTGCAATACAATTTACCGTATTTGAATACCATTTCAGAAAGGAGCCCTCTACAGGAAATCTGAAACCTGTGCAAACAGGTTTAGCAACTGTGTACCAACTTTTGGAGTCTGATAGAAGAATCATTAATGAGCAACGCAGAGTCTGAACCAGGAAATGCCAGTCAGAAAAATTAATTCAATGTCAAATCACATCAAAGATAGAGGGAAAGATGCTAGAAACAGACAAGCAAGCTAGCATTTTACTCTAAGTCTGCAACATTAACAAAATACTGAAGGAGGACAACGCTATTTTTGTTGTTTTTTGGTGTTTTTGATTTGTTTTTAGAGTGAACAAAGTCACTTTTAAAAATTGACTTAATTTGAATGGATATGCTTCAACTTTCTCTCGACCGTGTCTAAAATGACATAAGTTCAGCAATGCATTATTGCTCAGTATATTTCTATCCTGATTCTCTTTACAAAGTCCCATTATAAAGGAAACACTTGGAGCAAAGCAATATAGACAGCAGCATGTGTAGTTTCTGTCAGCTGCTGCTCAATTTCTATCACATTTTTAGTCTCCCTTTTTCCTACATAAAATTCAGCCACTTGTACTAAAGGCAAGTGCTCTGAAAAGCAAACATTAGAACCTGCATTGTACTTACAAGATAGTGTGTTCAGATACCCTTTGTTCTTGCCAACACCAATAAACAATGAAGACCCTGTGCAGTCAGAGTTACAGAGCACAGAAGCAGGTTCTTTGGCCCACGTCCATGCCAATCTTTTTGCCCACGTCCATGCCAATCTTTTTGCCCATCTACACACAATCCCATTTCCCCACATTAGGTTATTCTATGCCTTGCCTACTTGTTCCTGTCTAAAGGTCTCTTAAATAAGGTAATTATGACTCCACCACCTCCTTCAGCCAGATATCAACCACTCTCCTTGTTTAAAAAAACTAATCTCAAATCCCTTTTAAAACTCCTTCCTCTCACCTTAAACTTATGCCTTCTTGTTTTTATACCCCTACCATAGGAAAAAGATTCTGATTATCTACCCTATTTAAGCCTCTCATAATCTTATACCCCTCTATTAGGTCACTCCTTAGCCTCCTTCGCTCCAGACTATCCATTCTCTCTCCATAATGAAGCACTGCAGCCTTTCTAGTGAAAGTATTCCCATGAATGCTGTTGTGTAGGGAGTTCTAAGAGTTGGACCTATTAATGAAAACAATATGTGTAGCTTGAAGGGAAACCTGCAAGTGGTGGTGTTCCTATATGCCTGCTGTTCTCTCCTTTCTTGGTGTTTGAGGTCCCAGGTCTGCAAGGTGTTCCTGCAGTAGCACAAGTACATTTGTAGATGGAATATACCACAGAAACTCGCACAATCCTGAATGACAATGATGACTTAACATTCAAGAACTTAAAGCTGATTATGCAATTAAGCTGAATGAACCAGATAGCAAATCACAGTCAAGTGCTGAAATCATGAATTTCAGATGTAATAGGGCAAGAGAAAGAAAAAAAAGCAAAGGTTTACATCAAAACAAACTACACCATTACTTTTTGCTCTCACCCAGTTCCAACAGAAGGACGTTGACCCAAAATGTTAACCTTCTTTCTATAGATCTTACCTGACCCAAGCCTTTCTAGCACTCAGTTTTGTTTTTAAAGATTTCCTACACCTACAATATTTGTTCTCCCTCACACCCCTCCCCACATTTGCTGCTACTCAAGTTCACCTTCCAGTAACATATCATTTATTCACACAAAATATAACTAAAGGAGGATCCTGGTTTTTCCAGGTATCACAGGAACACACAAACACATCCTCACCTAATGTTCACAAATGCAGCCCTAGCAGAATTGATTTCCTTTGTAACCCAGAACGCCAAGAAAGCTCGCTGACAGTACCATTTATTTATAAACAGGTTACTTCATCACAGATAGTGAAATAGTATGCTTCTCTGCATAATTTACATGTATGCAAACAATCAATGTTTTATTTGCACATTAACATGCTCTGACATTGTTTGGTTTGTCCACTTTTTCCTGCCAGTGGAGGATTTGGAAAGAGCTTCCATTATAGTTGTAGATAAAAGTGACACACAAACACACATAAACATTGGCTACAAGGTTAAGAAATTCTCAATTTGAAAACAAACTATTGAAGCAGGAAAAGCATGGGAATGTGATATTTAAGTTGTTTTTTTTTTCCAAATGCAAGTCGAACATAAATTGTTGTTCTACGTATAAATCTTACTGCAAAAGGCAACTTTAATTTATATCAAGATACATCAAGTACTTGTAAGTCTGCCTTTCAAAAAACTAAATACCATGGAAATGACATGAATTACAAGTACAATGATTACAAGTACATTTTAAGTTATGTTGTTGCACAAATATTAAACAGTACAAGAAACAGAGCAAGGAAATAAATATCACCACTGAACCAAAGTAGTAGAGTAGATCTGAACTTCTCTAACAGAAGGAATAAAACTCAGTTGACTGCAGTGGATGTAAGGATGCATTAATACCATTATTTCTCATTATGAACAAGAGGTATAGCAACCTAAAAAATACTTGTGTGTATAGGTGCCATATCATTGGCTGCAACTGAAATAAGGTGATGGCTTAATTAAAAAAAAGAGCACTCACAAAACACTTCTGGAACTTTCTCCATTTTTAGCTCATCTCCAAGAATGTTCTGGTCAGATTTATCAGAGGCCTTTTGTGTTATACCACAGCTTAAGTAATTACAATTTCATTCCCGTCTCTTGTACTTTTAAATTTTATTTTGAAGGATTTTGGAGGTGCAGAAACAAACTATGCATAATGTATAGGCACACCCATTTGTGATTTCAAGACAATTATTCTGAATTGAAAAATTAGTTTGGGTAATGATCAAAAGTATCAGCCTGTGATCCCTTTGAAAAGTGCTTACTGGACAAACACAGTACCAGGCAAGTTTGATACTTTAATTACAATCCTATAATGAAATTGCCCAATAACAAAATTTACATGTTAAAAAAAAGGCCATTCAGGCAAGGTTCTTTGGGTGCCACAATAATTGACAATGAGAAAGAAAATAGTTTATAATCCTCTTATTTTAAAGCAGTAAACATATAAACTTTCAAGTGTAGAAGGGAAGCTCTGAAGTGAAATTACAAACACTGAAATTGTCATAAAAATGGCATCAACATTTCTTGGTCAGTACTACTGAACCACCCAGCTCTCTTTGATCTTGCCTCTGCTCTTAAATTACATCAATATTTCCGGTTGCAACCTAAACCTTCAGTGCTTTGTTCAACCTGCACTTGGTTGACTGCCAGTAAGTGGAGCAAGTGAACTGTACCTACACTTGCACTTAATTCTTCATCCAACTTTTGGTTAGCTCAATGGTCTCCCATGTTAGAGCACAGGCTACTACCTAACCAGAACTCTACAGACTCAACTGCAACACTCTTACTCAGCTCTGCTCATGTTTTTGATTACCAATGTGGCAGCATACCACAGTAGTGTAACAGAATGGGTTGTTTCAGCAGATCCACCCCTTCATACACATTTACCCTCATGATGGATTCTACTTTGTTACTACACAAAGCCTACATTTGAGTTAAGAGTATATATCCTTTCATGTGAAGCTATTTCCTCTAACAATTTGACTATGCCACCTTCTCCCTACCTGCAAAAGGATCATTTTGATTAACCACTCAAATGCTCAATTTTCCTCCTTTTTTGTTTGACCTTCTATGCACTTTTTAGAAATGTAGATACTTCTAATACCTTGAGTATGGTTATAAAAATGAAAGCTTTGACTTCTAAATGTCTTTTATAACAAAATAGTTCCAATTTTAGATGCCAGCAGGATTAAGTCATCAATGCACTCCTTCTACGCCAAGTACATCCTTTCTGCATGAAACCAAAATATTTTGGATGCAGTCTAACAAAGGCCCTACACAGTTGCAATAAGAATTTCTTACTTCTGTAATCAAACACCCTTATGACAAATGCTAACGTACCATTTTCTCTCCCAATCACTTATTGCATCTACATATTGGCCTACAGCGACTTGCTTAAAAGGACCTAGATATACTTGTACACATCAATACAACCCAACCTCTCAAATATTTAACAAATACTCTGCTTTTTGCATCAAAGTGGATGACCATATTTTCTATGTGCCATGTTGTTATCCACTTGTTAACATAGACTATGAATAGCTGGGGGTAAAACTGATTCTTGTGGTCCCCACTTATCATAGCCTGAGAATAATCTGTCTATTCCCCCTCTTTGCCATCAGCCCAATAGCCAATTCTCAACCTACGTCAATTAGGCAACAAGGCGGCCACAGCCATGACCACTGGACTCTCTTACAACAGTTTCCCAACCCCAATTTATTTCCCACACTGGCAGTTGCACTCAGGGTCATAGCTGATCCGAAGAGGAACTTCTGATTATACATCTACTCCATCACTGAGACCACAATCTCTATCTCAGGAACATGTCCTAATTTGCCCTCCTTCCCAAACTCATCTGCTGAAATCTCAATGCCTTTTGTTAGCTCCAGACTCAAATATTCAAATACTCTATTGAGCAGCTTGCAACTCTGCATAGATTTGAACATTTGCAGTCAAACACACACTAAGACCTATTTACCCATCTAACTACTGAATTGCACATGTTCCCAATTTGGCAATGCCTCAATTTAGAAGTTATCCTTGTATCCTAATCCCTCCATGACTTTGTCCTCCTAATTTCTCAACTCTTGCACCGAATAAACACCAAGATCTGTGCTCTTGTGCATTGCACATCTGTGCCAGCACCAATGTTCTCACTGCTGCTTGAGCCACAAATGCTGGAATTCTCTAAATTTCTCAATCCTTTCTCCTCCAAGCAGGGACATGAAACCTTTCATTAACCAAGCTTTTGGTCATCTATCCAAATGTCTTAGTTGGCTATCAAAGCATTATAGCAATATATCTTATTTGACTATGCTAAAGATTCAATGTAAACACAAGTGACCACTGCCCTCTCAAATCGCTAAACTCAAACAGGGTGTTAGTGTTAATGAAATTTAGGGAGAGCAATTAATTCACAGCAGGCCAGGCATTTAAAAAGAAACATGCTTGAGAAGAATAATCCAATAAATTTACTATAAAATTAAAGCATCCAATGCTGCAACATCCCAGAGTGCCTCAGAGATGCTATAATAATGACCATTTTCAAGAAAGGAGACAAATCTAATTGTGGTGACTTCAGAGTGGCCTCCCTGTTTGACAGAGGGAAAGTTGTTGCCAGGGCCATCCTCAACTGCCTCCTCCTAATAGCCATAAAGTTGCTCCATCAGCCAGAGAGACAATCCTCACTGTGGGACAACTCAAAGAAAATTGCAGATGGCAGCACCAGCCACTATTCCTGGCCACATTCAACCTGATCAAAGCCTGTTTGATCCACGATGCAAAGTAAAGACCCTCTTCCAGCTGCTCTACAACACTGTTTGATAAGGGCTCACAGCCAAACCCTGGAAACCATGGACCACTTCCAATACCTTGGGAGCCACCTCTTGGCAAAGATAAACATCAATGAAAATTAATACCACCTTTGCACCAACACAGCCTTTGGTTATCTGAGGGAAAGAAAATTTGACAATCAAGCCCTCAGACTTGGCACAAAATTCTTGGTCTACTGGGCAGAAGGGAGCTCTGCCCTCCTGCTTCTGAGGCCTGGACCACCTACATCAGGCACCCCCAATATAATGGGAAAAATACCACTGCTCTCTCTACATAAACCTCCAAATTCACCTGAAGGATCATCAAATTAGTGTCCAGGCCAATATCCCTGGTATCAAGGTCTCAATTACACTCGATTGGCTCCATTGGGCAGACCATATTGTTTGCATGTCCAACTTCAGACTCCTGAAACTGACATACTATTCCAAGCTCAGACGTGGGAAAAGATTACCAGGCAAACGGAGGAAAAGATTGAAGGATATACTCAAAACCTCCTCAAAGAATCGCAACAGCACCAATGACTCTGGTTCATGACTTCCTGAAGTGGAGTAGCATTTTGTATAGTATTGACAACTTTGAGGCTATGCTGTAGCACACGGAGGCCCTGGTTTAGGAATGGACTCCTCCCAACCCCCACACTGCCCCAAAATTACCTACCAATTTACAAAAGATTCTGCAGTTCCCATATTGACTTCATTAGCCACCTCAGAACCCACATGGAAGCAAGCCACACACACTCTGAGAGACTGCCAAAGCCTACCATGTGAAAATCTAAGGACTGATAATGCATTTCTCTGTTTTTTGACATATCCATTCAAACTAACAGCCTTTACAGAGATTTCTAAACTGCTGCATTAAACCTAGTTCTTAGTGAGAACCAGTGGTCATTTAGCAGTGAAAAAATCAATAGTCAGGTTACATGAACCTGATCTGATTTGCTGCTTGTGTGCAGTTTCTGTACAATTTTATATTAATTGCACTAACACAGTACATCCTAATCTGCAGGTGCACTCCTGGTTTCAGAGGCTTCAAACATTGGCTCGTGTATGATTAATGGTGCCTCTGCACCATTATATGAAAATGGAATGACTTAGTCAAAATTAAAGTCTATACCCAAAATGCAGTTCTTAAACAAGATTTAGTGCAGCTTGTAGTTCTTCACTGGTGATTCTAAAAACCAAAAAAACAAAGTAAATTAAGTGGTAGTTCACAAAATGCTTCGAATTGTTTACAAATTCTGTGCAGACTGTACACTTTTGACACCCACAGGGAAATGAATTGAAAGATGAAAAGCTGGTCATTTTCAGCACCCGAACACAGATACATACAAAACTTTTTAATTGGTGTTTGATGAACTCTAAGAGTCAGTTTGACAATAAATAGGAAGAAATTAGTGCTGGGCACTATTGTTTACTATTTACACAACTGATTTGGGCTTCAAAAATCAGGTGTACAATTTTAAGTGTGCAGAAACTTTTCTTTTGCCGGCAATGAAAATACATGTAACAAAACGTGGAAGTATATTAATAAGGACGAAGAATGGGCATCTAATTGCTAAATACATTTCTACACAGACAAAAGTGAATTTGGGACATTTTAATAGGAAGAATAGGACAATTCTTACAAATGAGCAAGCCATGCAATGGCATTTATTTCTACTATGATGGGATTAGATGAAGCATGGTAAGAGGTGGCCAGTTTGAAAGATAAACATTGACATGCCACTTGCCATTTACAGCTGCCAGATTCAAATCCCAGCTTAAGCACAAGTGAAGACTGGGAATCGAACTTGGTTGGTATCAGTGCTACAGTGGACCATACTTGGAACTAAAAATGGGCATCAAATTAAGTATTCTCCCCACCTCATTTTAATTTTTAAGTATCCATAACATCACTTGGGTTGTCTTTTTTAAAAATTTTTACCTCCGCTTCAGTTCAGAATTTTTTATGGTATTAAAATGGATTACTATTGGTTATTCAAAAACTTCAACCAATAAAGTGCACCAACCTTTGGCTTCTGCAACTACAAAAATCAAAATTCAAATGTATTAAGTAATTAAAATTAATTTGATTCACTACTTATACGTCAACACCTTTCCTTAAAAAATTGCTTGAGTACCGCCAAATTTCAAAGCATCGTACATAAAATTAAAAAGTGCAGTCTCAAATTCATGAGCAAAACATCTGTCCCTTATAGAAATCAACTAAAATGAAAACAAAGCACAAGGAAGAGGAAGGCTTATCAGGCAATGGTGCAATCGAGAACCAGGGTGAATCAAGATGAGCCCCTTTGAACTATTTTGCAAAACTGTTCATGTAGCAAGAATTCTGCAACATTCACGCCAACCTTGCAGCAAAAATTTGCCAGTCGTCTTGGAAAATGATTTGCAATGCATGCAAACATAGGGAATAATGCAAACCATTTGATAAAATCCCTGATGTACACTGTGATCCAGTTTTGGGAGTCCCATTTATATTCAATGATGACAAGAACAAAAATGGGAATACTATAATGGCTAACTTGAAAATTGTATATTATGCGACTTCCTCTTTCTAGCAACATTGTTTTGAGAAGTTCTCAACACATTCATAAAGTCATTGGCTGAAGTGGCAAGTTTTGAAGTACACCTACCATGATTTCAGAGGAATATGCACCTAGGTCACTTGCCACATTAGCTACCATAATAAAAGGCTAGATTTAAATCTGCTTACTTTGAGGTGGCAGTGGATTACATTATTCATGCCAGTGCTCTATTCAAACATGTATAGGAGTTTAAGTGAGCCTACTCTGCAATCAGCTAGAAAATAGGTTTAGCACTAAAAGTGATCCAATCAGACATGATGTCTGACTGGTTTTCTTTTACCAAGCTGTTAGCTGCCCAGTTGAATAATTGAGAATCACAAAATATCTACGAGGCAACACAGCCTCTGGAATAAAATCCCTTAAACTAAACAATTCCAGCAAAACTTATCATCTTCCATGTAATCACACACACCTTTACATTTTTGTCCTTGCTTTTACTCTTTCCCCCACTGCCACCACACAACTAACACATGCACTGTTTTTGATGGCCTTGTATAGCACCCTGAAAGCCAAATTTGAATTCTGCAAGTTATTCATTGCTAGTGATTTGATAGCTTAAAAAAAATTCTTCCAAGTAAGCCTTCAGAGTTTATTGTTAACATCAATTAATTCCAAACACTTCAAGCCCTAATAATTTTTTTGGAAAATAAGTATTTACCTCTACCAAGAATATATATTTGAAAATAGATGGTCAGAAAGCAAAATTTATTCTTAAAATTAAACTCAAGTGAATAATATAAAGACTTGAAAATAAAATTTTACATACAAAATAAAAATTTGAGAAAAAAGATACAGAACAGGGAAGAGGAGACAAATTGATAGTTAAAATGGCTAAATATCCTCTATTTATGCAATTTAATGGTTAAAGTAGCTAAAGCCACACTTGACACACGAGCCATTGAAGTACTGTACTTTGGTTTATTCCAACCTATACTCAGAACATTCTGTCCGGTGGGTCTGTGTTAGCTACCAGGGAGCAATCCATTTAGACCCATTCCCCTTCGTATTTCCATATAACACTACAACTTATCTTCCTCCCATACATACCCATCAACTCGTCTTTGATTCTTTTGGCCATCAATTTGCACTAATTTACAGTAACCAATTAACCTACCAGCATACATTTGGGATATGGGAGAAAACCAGAGCACCTAAGAAACGCATGTAGTCACAGTGAGAACATGCAAACTCTGCAGTAATAGTATCCAAGGACTGAACCCAAATCCCTGGAGCTATGTGCACTAACTACTGCACCACTGTGCTATAACTTAAGATAGCTGGGTTAGTAAGGCAATTTCTGCTGTTCCTGCAGTGAGGGATAAAGAACAAATTCTTTTTTTTTGAAGTGTATAGTCCAACACTGCACCAAAGTACTGAATTGTCACATGCAAAGAGTGGGTTTTAGATTGTCTGTTGATGCCATATGAACAAGTAAACGTCCTCCAATAAACAAAAATCTCTGTGTTTGCTTAAGCTTAACTATAAAGCTATAAACTTATTATGGAACTACACCTGAATAATATATTTTGCCAATAGTTTTTCCGCTGATTATAACATTTTAAAGAACAAAAGCACTTCAAAATAATCAAACAGCCAAGAAAACTAGACACTAGCCCAAGAAGAGATTGGGAGGGCGTCTGAAAATTTGGACAAAGACGAGTTAAGAAGGGGATGGGTGACTGCTTATTAAAGTTGGGCAAAGTGAAATGATTCCCTCATACACTTGATTAGTTATATTCATCTCCCTGGTCCTACACTCATCCCTGGAGCATCTGGACAGTAAAGACAACTATGTTAGACTATTGTTTACTGACTGCAACTCCACCTTCAATACTATAATTCAAACTCATCTCCAAACTCCTTGACCTGGGACTCAAACCCTCCCTTCACAACTGGATCCTTGACTTCCTCACCAGCAGACTGCAATCAGTAAGGATAAGCAGCAACACTTCTGCCACAATTATCCTCAACACTGGTGCCCACAAGGCTGCGTCCTCAGCCCCCTACTTTACTCCCCATACACTCATGACTACACAGCCAGATTCTGCTTCAAGTCCATCTACAAGTTTGAAGATGACACCAGCTTAGTGGGCCATATCTCTAATAACGATGAGTTGGAGTATAGGAAGGAGAACGAGAGCCGACTGGCATGGTGTCATGACAACAACCTTCCCCTCAATGTCAGCAAAACAAGAGCTGGTCATTGACTACAGGAAGAGGGGCAGTGCACATGCTCCTGTTTACATCAGCAGCGCTGAGGTCGAGGGCTTCAAGTTCCTAGGAGTGAACATCACCAATAGTCTGTTTTGGTCCAAGTTTACGTAGATGCCATGACCAAGAAAGTGCACCAGCTCCTCTGCTTCCTCAGAAGGCTAAAGACATTTGGCATATCCCCTTTGATACTCTTAATTGTTAATCAATGCACCATAGGAAGCATTCTATCCGGATTCATCACGGCTTGGTAGGGCATCTGCTCTGCCCGAGATGGCAAAAAACTGCAGAGAGTTGTGGACACAGCTCAGCACATCATGGAAACCAGCCTCCCCTCCATGGACTCTGTCTATACTGCTCGCTGCCTCAGTAAAGCAGCCAATACAATCAAAGACGCCACCCAACCTGGACATTCTCTCTTCTCCCCCCCTCCCATCGGGCAGAAGATAACAAAAGCTTGAAAACACATATCACCAGGCTCAAGGACAGCTTCTATCCCACTGTTATAATACCATTGAACAGTTCCCAAGAACGATAGGTTGTGAGGTTGAATCCATCTTATCTCGTTACGGCCTTGCACCTTACACTGCACTTTTTCCTCTAAATGTAACATTTTATTTGGTATTCGGTTATCACTTCTCCCTTTACTAGCTACCTCAATGTACTAATGTGATGAAATGATCTGTATGGATGGCATGCAAAACAAAGTTTTCACTGTACCTCAGTACATGTGATAATAATAAACCAATTTAATTTTGCACATGGAAAATCTCAAATGTTATACCCACTATTTTATGGTCCCAAATTATTTTGCTTTTGACCATAATCTGATGCAACATGAAGAACAAACAGATAGAAAACGTATAATGAGTAAAATAGAATATCAAATTTAGGTCTTCTTTAGGCTCCTCTGCCTGGTGTTAATCACATACCTGCTTGCCTTACAGGCAAATCCAGTTGGTCTGACATTGTGATTTGAAGCAGCGTTGATACAAAGGTAACTGCTTTGTTCGCCTGTAGTAGCAAAAAATATAATCTATTAAACACATTTAAATGATATACCTACTTACAAACTGCAGACCAAGATTTCTATATTAAAACAGTAGAGGATTCAGTGGTGAGAAACAGTGGACATCAGCAAACAATGTTCCCACCATTCCTCCAGGAAAGCTGGCTGTGCTGCAAAGTCCCTTCTATTCTAACTCATCTTGACAATATGGCACTCTCAAAGCACTTCAACCCTAATTTTGGATGAGCAGCTTCCACAATACCAATGAAATACTTTTCTCCAGTCCATAATCTTTAATAATTTTTGCCTTGAGTGAGGGAATTTTGTGCCATCTTTTATGTTAGATTCTTTCCCAGAAGATTAACAGTCCTCAAACTCACTTCACCAAGACACTTTCACCCCAATTTTAACTAGAAATTAATCTTGAAGTGAATGCAGCTTCAAGTGCTGAAAGAACTGTGCAACAATCCATCTGCCAATTCAAGTTTCCATTTTCTCTTACTGTGTTGATGCTCTCTCGTATAAAATATTAAAAACCAAGTTCTCAGGAACATCTGTTACCATATTTCCAACTGTCTTCCTCATAAGATTACTGATCAAGTATGCTTACAACAACTAGATGTGTTAAACACTCAGTAGCAATTAATCAATTGAGAGATTGATAGTAAGGGATTAACAAATTATTCATTTTTGGACAACATTTCAAACCCTTCAGATGGTCACACCTTTCAACAGGAATTATTGAAAAAATTGAAGGAATAAAGGTCAAAAGTAGTCATTCCAATCATAATCTTGTTTGAGGGATGCTAACTCAGCACAAACCCACTCCAAAAGCAGTCTATTTAAAAGGAAAAATCAAAAACAGGAAGTAATAGAAACAGATCATTCAACACCTGTGCAGATATTAGATAACTTAATATTTTAGATGTAGAGATTCTTCTTTCACGCCAAAAACATAATAATAAGCAGCCATGTATTAAAACAGTTCGAAAGTCATGGATAAGGCAAATGACCAAAAAAAATTTGTGTGGCTCACAGAATAAACAATAGATAGGAAAAGCAGAAAATCCTAAAGAAAATTCCAAGAAAACCCAAAGGATTAACACAGATTTAAAGATGATCATATAGCTAAAGTCTAAGGTAACCAAAAGCAAGGTTGCACCAATAATGTGCTGACATCTAATACTTCAGCCATTTCTTACAAAAATGTACTTCTCATAATCAGGTTGATCCAACACTTATCCAATTTTACCAAAAAGAATGACAGAAACATGGGGAGATGTTTCTAAAGTAGCCAGCTCCTTTATTCTAACGAGGGTGCAGCAATCACGTGCCCAAAATCTTTAATGCACTGTATTTTACTGTTAACATAATTAAAAATTAGAATATAACCTTCACTGAATGACTAGTCAATTTACATTGTTTTTAAGCATGATATGAATGGGTGGTTTGTGATCAGTATGTTATTTATTGCCTTCTTGACACAATGCACTGCAGAATAAGCAGAATTCACCAAAGCAAACGATTTGTTGCATCAAAAACTGATCCAAGATGAAGGTGAATTTGAGAACTAGGAGTTGGTGACAAAATGCAAGTGTTATAACAAAGTGTGTAATAATTTCTTATTAGGTCATCAAACATTAATTGTTTCTCTCCACAGGTGCTGCCTGACCCAAGTATGTCCAATATTTCCTGTTATATACTGGATTGTGGTCAAGCTCCCCACCCTTAAATGGCCAATTCAAATTGGACAAGAGGATATCATCATGGTCAAAGGTCACCAGTATTCACCTCTATGTCCTGGAGATGTGCAGCAGTTAATTTGATAGGCTTTTCTTTAAAAAAAAGTCAACAGTATTCATGAGTTCCATCTCCCCCCCACCCAAAAAAAAATCCAGTTGGAGGAAAAATGAGTATTGTGAAGGACAACTTGGACCCCATATCATTTCAATGAATTCCAATAAATCGTTTATTAGAACTCAGTAGACAAGTTACACTTGCCCCTGCTATGTGAATCAGCGGCTCTGAAATGCCAGACAGAAGGCACCGT
This sequence comes from Pristis pectinata, assembly GCF_009764475.1. Classification (NCBI taxonomy): domain Eukaryota; kingdom Metazoa; phylum Chordata; class Chondrichthyes; order Rhinopristiformes; family Pristidae; genus Pristis; species Pristis pectinata. Next base: position 27,247,396 of record NC_067418.1, read on the forward strand.
CGGGCAGAAATTGCAAGTTTGGTTGACATCAAAAATGTATTTAGCAAATCAAAAATCTAACTTGCTCAAATGTAATAACAAAACTTACAAGAAAATGGGCTGTAACAAATCATACAAATTTTTATTGATTAAGGTCTGCCCACAAACTAACACTTCTTTCTTTTACCCCAACTACTAACACCCCGGCCAACACTGTCGTTGAACAATAGAAAGCTTGTCATCAGCGTTATCGAGCAGGACAAGTCGATGTGCACTCTTTACTCATTAATGCGCTGATAAAGCTGTGGAAAAGTTACATTTGGCGGAAGGAGTTAAATGCAAAATGACGATAAATGAGGGAGGAAAGAAATATACACGTGGTTAAAACATTTAAAAACCCATGATTTTGCTTAACAGACAAGTATGAGGACGGTTGTGTTGCCGGGGCTCAGGTACGAATGCTGTGCCCGCACTAAAGCTCATCATCCACTGGCTACATGAACGCCACATCGTTGGCCTGAAGTGAGAACAAACCCCAAACGGCAAGTTTAACTTTGATTCCATTTATTGCAGTTACCAATCCCTGCAGATTAGAAGCTCAATAAATCGACTCCCAAGACCACTTGAAGGTGCAAAAATCCCGGGCTCAGCCTGCCTGCCGCAGCCGCCGGGCCCAGGCCGGACGCGACACTGAGGCCTGGTCGGCCGGCCAGCCAGTCCCAGGCCTTGATTTCACCCCGAGCGCACACCGTCAGCTGCCAAGAGCCGGGGCCTGGCCTGCGACTGCTCCGTTACCTCGTTGAGCTGGCGCTCGGCCGCCTCCCTGAGCGCAGGGTCCATGGTCCCCCTCAGGGCCTCGATAATGTTGTTCGGATCCATAGGAAGTTTCTCCGCCGCGCTCTCGAGGAAAATCGACGTTTAAAAGGGGGAAAAAAACTTAAAACAGCGTCGCGTCCCCCCCTCTCTCCCTTCTTTTTGTTTTGGAAGGAGGTTTTGAGGGAGCAGTGGCCGCGCTGGCTGCGGTTCAGTCGGCCTCTGGGCTGCGGCCCGCCGCTGCGCACATGGACGCTGCGCCTCCACAGCCGCCGGCGCCAAAGGAAGGGCGTCGCGCGCCGGGCCCGGATACTGGGGCGCGAGGCGGCCCGTCACCCGCCGGCCGGCCCACCCACCGCCTTCCGCTTCCGCCGGCCGTCGCCCGGGGCCGCATAGGAAATGTAGTCTGCTCTCGCCTGCGCGGCTGCCGGCAGCGACGTGAGCACCACCCCCCTCCGCCGCCTCCCTCTCGCCCCCCCCCACTCCGCCGCCTCCCTCTCGCCCCCCCCCCACTCCGCCGCCTCCCTCTCGCCCCCCCCCCCACTCCGCCGCCTCCCTCTCGCCCCCCCCCACTCCGCCGCCTCCCTCTCGCCCCCCCCCCACTCCGCCGCCTCCCTCTCGCCCCCCCCCCACTCCGCCGCCTCCCTCTCGCCCCCCCCCCACTCCGCCGCCTCCCTCTCGCCCCCCCCCCACTCCGCCGCCTCCCTCTCGCCCCCCCCCCTCCCCCTGCGGAGGGGAAGCGCCCACGGACATGGGGATTGCTTGTGCGGGATGTGGTTCGGCAGAGCCCAGCGTTTGTTTTCTCTCCGACCCCCCCCCCCACACCGGACCCCCCCCCCCACCGAACCCCACCCCGATCCGACCCCCCTCACCCCACCCCCTCCAGCCCCCGCACCGACCCCCCCTCACCCCACCCCCTCCAGCCCCCGCACCGACCCCCCCTCACCCCACCCCCTCCAGCCCCCGCACCGACCCCCCCCTCACCCCACCCCCTCCAGCCCCCGCACCGACCCCCCCCTCACCCCACCCCCTCCAGCCCCCGCACCGACCCCCCCTCACCCCACCCCCTCCAGCCCCCGCACCGACCCCCCCCTCACCCCACCCCCTCCAGCCCCCGCACCGACCCCCCCCTCACCCCACCCCCTCCAGCCCCCGCACCGACCCCCCCCTCACCCCACCCCCTCCAGCCCCCGCACCGACCCCCCCTCACCCCACCCCCTCCAGCCCCCGCACCGACCCCCCCCTCACCCCACCCCCTCCAGCCCCCGCACCGACCCCCCCCCTCACCCCACCCCCTCCAGCCCCCGCACCGACCCCCCCCTCACCCCACCCCCTCCAGCCCCCGCACCGACCCCCCCCTCACCCCACCCCCTCCAGCCCCCGCACCGACCCCCCCCTCACCCCACCCCCTCCAGCCCCCGCACCGACCCCCCCCTCACCCCACCCCCTCCAGCCCCCGCACCGACCCCCCCCTCACCCCACCCCCTCCAGCCCCCGCACCGACCCCCCCCTCCAGCCCCCGCACCGACCCCCCCCTCACCCCACCCCCTCCAGCCCCCGCACCGACCCCCCCCTCACCCCACCCCCTCCAGCCCCCGCACCGACCCCCCCCTCACCCCACCCCCTCCAGCCCCCGCACCGACCCCCCCCTCACCCCACCCCCTCCAGCCCCCGCACCGACCCCCCCCTCACCCCACCCCCTCCAGCCCCCGCACCGACCCCCCCCTCACCCCACCCCCTCCAGCCCCCGCACCGACCCCCCCCTCACCCCACCCCCTCCAGCCCCCGCACCGACCCCCCCCTCACCCCACCCCCTCCAGCCCCCGCACCGACCCCCCCCCTCACCCCACCCCCTCCAGCCCCCGCACCGACCCCCCCCTCACCCCACCCCCTCCAGCCCCCGCACCGACCCCCCCCTCACCCCACCCCCTCCAGCCCCCGCACCGACCCCCCCCTCACCCCACCCCCTCCAGCCCCCGCACCGACCCCCCCCTCACCCCACCCCCTCCAGCCCCCGCACCGACCCCCCCCCTCACCCCACCCCCTCCAGCCCCCGCACCGACCCCCCCCCTCACCCCACCCCCTCCAGCCCCCGCACCGACCCCCCCCTCACCCCACCCCCTCCAGCCCCCGCACCGACCCCCCCCTCACCCCACCCCCTCCAGCCCCCGCACCGACCCCCCCCTCACCCCACCCCCTCCAGCCCCCGCACCGACCCCCCCCTCACCCCACCCCCTCCAGCCCCCGCACCGACCCCCCCTCACCCCACCCCCTCCAGCCCCCGCACCGACCCCCCCCTCACTCCAGCCCCCGCACCGACCCCCCCCTCACCCCACCCCCTCCAGCCCCCGCACCGACCCCCCCCTCACCCCACCCCCTCCAGCCCCCGCACCGACCCCCCCCTCACCCCACCCCCTCCAGCCCCCGCACCGACCCCCCCCTCACCCCACCCCCTCCAGCCCCCGCACCGACCCCCCCCTCACCCCACCCCCTCCAGCCCCCGCACCGACCCCCCCCTCACCCCACCCCCTCCAGCCCCCGCACCGACCCCCCCCTCACCCCACCCCCTCCAGCCCCCGCACCGACCCCCCCTCACCCCACCCCCTCCAGCCCCCGCACCGACCCCCCCCTCACCCCACCCCCTCCAGCCCCCGCACCGACCCCCCCCTCACCCCACCCCCTCCAGCCCCCGCACCGACCCCCCCCTCACCCCACCCCCTCCAGCCCCCGCACCGACCCCCCCTCACCCCACCCCCTCCAGCCCCCGCACCGACCCCCCCCTCACCCCACCCCCTCCAGCCCCCGCACCGACCCCCCCCTCACCCCACCCCCTCCAGCCCCCGCACCGACCCCCCCCCTCACCCCACCCCCTCCAGCCCCCGCACCGACCCCCCCCTCACCCCACCCCCTCCAGCCCCCGGACCGACCCCCCCCCTCACCCCACCCCCTCCAGCCCCCGCACCGACCCCCCCCCTCACCCCACCCCCTCCAGCCCCCGCACCGACCCCCCCCCTCACCCCACCCCCTCCAGCCCCCGCACCGACCCCCCCCCTCACCCCACCCCCTCCAGCCCCCGCACCGACCCCCCCCTCACCCCACCCCCTCCAGCCCCCGCACCGACCCCCCCCCTCACCCCACCCCCTCCAGCCCCCGCACCGACCCCCCCCCCTCACCCCACCCCCTCCAGCCCCCGCACCGACCCCCCCCCCTCACCCCACCCCCTCCAGCCCCCGCACCGACCCCCCCCCCCCCCCCCCCCACTCCCTCCAAGCTCCATCCCCCTCTGACCCACCCCGTTGTAGTCCTGGTAAAGATACTGTCACGGTTGGGTAACGGGTGTTCCAGGATTTAGACGGAGTGACAATGAAGGAACAGCCCTGCCTTTGCAAGTCAGGATTTTGTGCAACTTTGAGGGAGACCTGTAGCTGGTGGCTCCTGCCCTTGTGCTTCTTGGTGATAGAGGTTGCAGGTTTAGGATGTGTACTTGTGGTATTCTCCGATATTAAATGCATTTTGTTGTTGATTGAGTGGAGTGGTGGAGGAGGCAGCAAATGTTTAGGTTGGTGAATGGGGTGATGAAGAAATAGGCTGCTTGTACTGAATGGTGTTAAGGTTCTTTAGTGTTTTGGAGCTAGACAGGTTCAGGCATTTGGAGAATATTGCATTACACTCCCAACTTTGGCCTTCTAGGTGTTGGAAAGGCTTTGGGATATCGGGAGCTGTGTCAGTTGCTGCAAGAAAGCTAGTCCCTGACCTGCTCTTGTGGCTGATCTGATCGAATTTATAGTCGGTAGTAACCCTGAGATGTTTATGGTGTGGTACTCGGTCATGTTAAAGCCATTGACTGTCAAGGATGGGTGGAGATAATCATTGGTTAACACTTTTGTGATGTGAATGTTACTTGCCATTTATCAACCCATGCTTCATTTGCTGAGGAATTAGAAGTTCACTTGAATATTGTGCAATCATCAATGTGTATCTTTCCTTCTGACCTTAAGATGGAAAGAAGGTCATTGATGAAGTAACCAAAGATGGTTGGGTTGAGGATGCCAACTTTAAGAATTCCTGCAGTGATGCACTGGAGCATGATTGCACAGTAATGATTGATTTCTTTAAACACAGCAATCTTTCTTGTGTGAGATATCACTCCAACTAAATCCTTAATGACCACTCAAGTATAATATAGAATAAGGAGTTGGCCTTTGACCATTTTGTGTCTATTTTGCTTTTCAAAAGATTGTGACTGATCTACTTGAACTACTACTACCGTCTGATGTCTGTGTGCCCTGGGTCTCTTAAAATAAAAAAATATATTGTTCTCCTGAATAATCTCAATAAACAAGTATGTCCTGGCTTGGGGTACAGAATTCCTAAGCTTCAGAATTTCTTGAGTAAAAGTATTTTTCTTTATCTCTGTCTTGGATGACCAAACCTGTATTCTAAGGTGTGACTCCTAGTTCTAAATCCTCCAATCAGAGAAACATCACCACCCCAAATTTTAGCTTGACAACTTACTTAAGAATATCAAATGTTTTATAAGATCTTTATTCATTTGCCTAAACTCGAGGAAAATTTGGGCCAAGTCTACATAATCTCTAATCAAACGATAATCCTTTTTCAAAAATTGGTTCAACACGTGGTGCTCTCACTTTGTGACAAGTTTATTCTCTTTTTTAATTTTCACCTGCAGGATGTGAACATCACTAGCAAAGCCAGAAGTTGTTGCCCAATCCCTGATAAGATGGTGGTGAGCTATCTTCTCGATCCTACTCCAGTCTGTCTGGTGTTCATACTTAACTGTGCTATTGGAAAAGGACTTCTGATATTGAGACCCAGTAACAATGAATGGGTAAAATATATTTGAAAACCAATACCAGTACTCTTGTGTGATCTGGACGATAATTTTCTTATTGATGGTTTTCCTGTGTACCTGATCCCTTTGTCCTACGTAGTAAAGGGTAAAAATTTGGTTTTCCTGTTGAAGACCTGCTTTGTATGTGGGAGATAATACACTCTACAAATGATGTGATAATAATGGAGGGGTTAATGTTTAAAGTGGTAGATAGCCTGCCTATAAAATGTATTGCTATATGCTGGATGGTGTTCAGCTTTTTCTGAAGCAGCACTCACCCAGACAAGTGGAAATTATTCCATCACACCCCTGATATGTCACCTGTAGATGATAAAAAGGCTGTGGCAAGTCAGAAGGTGAGTCATTTGGTGCAGAATACCCAGAACTTAAGCTGTTCGTGTAATTGCAATATAGTTTGGCTGATCCAGTAAATTTCTGATTAGTAATAACCCCCAAAATGTTGAGGAAGGACTGGTGATGATTATTTATTTTTAATGTCAAGGGGAGGAGATGGTGATTGTATGGGACTTGCAAATTATGAGCTGATGTCTGAGTGTTGTTCATTCATGCTGCACCTGGAAGTGGACTGCTTTTTCTGAGAAGTTGCACTAGAACTAAATATTCTGCAATCTTCATCAAATATCCCCTTTTGTGATCTTGTAATAGGAGTGAGGTTACTGAAACAGTTGAAAATGGTAAGAACCAAAGAACCCTTTCCTGGTGCTAGGAATGACTTGAGGAGGTGGACTCTAGACAGCTATTTTGCAACTCTATGATGTAGGCACAGTCTAGTAGATTTGTTCTCTTTTGGTTTACTTTTCCCATTCATCTCTACTTTAATGCGAGAAGTATCAGGAACAAGGCTGATGAACTCAGTGTGGGTAAGTACATGGAACTATGACGTGGTGGCCATTACAGAGACTTGGCTGTCGCAAGGGCAGGAATGGCTGTTGGATATTCCAGGGTTTAGGTGTTTCAAAAGGGATAAGGAAGGAGGTAAGAGGTGGGAGAGTGGCTTTGCTGATCAGGGACAGTGTCACAGTTGTAGAAAGGGAGGATGTCCTGGAGGGATCGTCCACTGAGTCAGTGTGGGTGGAATTCAGAAACAGAAAGGGAGCGATCACTCTATCTGGAGTATTCTACAGACCCCCCCCCCAATAGCAGCAGAGACGCTGAGGAGCAGATCGGGAGGCAGATTTTGGAGGGGTGCAAAAATAACAGGGTTGTTGTCATGAGTGATTTCAACTTCCCTAATATTGATTGGCACCTCCTTAGTGTAAAGGGGATAGATGGGACAGAGTTTGTTAGGTGTGTCCAAGAAGGATTCCTGACACAGCATAGGAACAGGCTAATGAGAGGAGAGGCCATACTGGACCTGGTACTAGGCAATGAGCCTGATCAGGTTTCAGATCTCAGTGGGAGAGCATTTTGGAGAAAGGTCCTTGACCTTTACCATAGCTTTGGAGAGGGATAGGAGCAGATGATATGGAAAGTATTTAACCGGGGGAGGGGGAATTATGATGCTATTAGGCAGGAACTTGGGAGCATAAATTGGGAACAGATGATCTTGGGGAAGTGCACAGCAGAAATGTAGAGGTTGTTTAAGGAATACTTGCATGGGGCTCTGGATAAGTTTGTCCTGTTGAGGCAGGGCAAGGATGGTAGAGTGAAGGAACTGTGGTTGACACAAGATGCAGAATATCTTGTAAAGAGGAAGAAAGAAGCTTACCTAAGGTTTAGAAAGTATGGATCAGACAGGGCTCTGGAGAGTTACAAGGTAGCTAGGAGGGAGCTTAAGAATGGACTTGGGAGAGCTAGAAGAGGGCATGAGAAGTCCTTGGTGAGTAGGATCAAGGAAAACCCCAAGGCATTCTCCATGTATGTGAAGAATAAGAGGATGACTAGTGTGAGGGTAGGACCGATCAGGGATAAAAGAGGAAACGTGTCTGGAGTCGGAAGAGGTAGGGGAGGTCCTTAATAAATACTTTGCTTTGATATTCACCAGAGAGAGAGACCATGACATTTGTGAGGATGGCATTTGACAGACTGATATACTGGGGCATGTCGATGTGAGGAAAGAGGATGTGCCGGAACTATTGAAAGACATCAGGATAGATAAGTCACCGGGGCCGGACAGGATAGATCCAAGGTTACTGAGGGAAGCTAGGGAAGAGATTGCTGTGCCTTTAGTGACGATCTTTGTATCGTCACTAGCCATAGGAGTAGTACCAGATGATTGGAGGGTGGCAAACATTGTTCCATGCTCCGGTTTCCTCCCACATTCCAAAGACGTACAGGTTAGGAAGTTGTGGGCATTCTATGTTGGCGCCGGAAGCGTGGCCCCCAGAACACTCTATGCAAAAACGATGCACTTCACTGTGTGTTTTGATGTACACGTGACTAATAAAGACATCTTTGTTTAAGAAAGGAAGTAGGGATAACCCTGGGAATTGCAGACCAGTGAGTCTTACTTCAGTAGTGGGCAAATTACTGGAGAAGATTCTTAGACAAGATTTATAGGCATTTAGAGAAGCATAGGCTGATTAGAGACAGTCAGCATGGCTTTGTGAGGGGCAGGTAGTGCCTCACAAGCCTGATTGAATACTTTGAGGATGTGACAAAGCACATTGAAGGTAGAGCAGTGGATGTGGTGTACATGGATTTTAGTAAGGCATTTGATAAGGCTCCTCATGGAAGGCTCATTCAGAAAGTCAGGAGGCATGGGATCCAGGGAAACTTGGCTGTGTGGATTCAGAATTGGCTCGCCCATAGAAGACAGAGGATGGTGGTAGATGGAGTGTATTCTGTCAGGAGGTCAGTGACCAGTGGTGTTTTGTAGGGATCTGTTCTGGGACCCGTGCTCTTTGTGGTTTTTTATAAATGACTTGGATGAGGATGTGGAAGGGTGGGTTAGTAAGTTTGCTGATGAGATGAAGGTTGGTGGTGTTGTGGATAGTGTGGAAGGTTGCTGTAGATTACAACAGGATATTGAAAGAATGCAGAGCTGGGCTGAGAAATGGCAGATGGAATTCAACCCGGATAAGTGTGAAGTGATACACTTCAGGAGATCAAATTCGAAGGCAGAATATAAGGTTAGTGGCAGGACTCCTAGCAGTGTGGAGGAACAGGGATCTTGGGGTCTACGTCCACAGACACATGAATGATAGAAAAATAGGGGGCTATGTGGGAGGGAAGGGCTAGATAGATCTTAGAGCAGGATAAAATGTTGGCACAACATTGTGGGCTAAAGGGCCTGTACTGTGCTGTAGTGATCTATGTTCTATTAAATTCTTTACATTTCACATTCTTACTGAAGTTTTGTTTCCCCAAATTCCAGAATGTTTTCTTTCAATACAGTTCAATAGAGTCACATAGTACTACTGGTTTTGCAAATTTACCAATATGTTATGAACAATGTTCATATTTTAAACTATAATGATAAAACCTTAACATTAATGACATAGCATAGCATATTTTAGACTTTTCCAGGAACTACTGGGTATTGGGCAGTAAAAAATTAATTTGATCATAAAGGGCATGAAGTATTTTTCAGGACTGAACCCAAAGGAAAATCTAGTGCAAAACTTGAAAATTGAGGGAATTTGTAAAAGGTAAGCTTCTGAGATGATCTAAGAGTAATCTATAAGAGTTATTAGGACCATGATTAAATAAGAGTTGAGATAAAGATGTAAACAAGTGGGGAATCACAATGGTTGGGAGACCATTAAGTCCACTGAGTCCATGCCAATTCAATGCAAGAGCAACCCAGTTGCTCACACTCTCCCATTCTCTCCCCAGAACCGTACAAATTTTTCCCCCTCAATTATTTGTCCAGTTCCTTTTTATATATTATTTTTGCTAATATTACTCTCAACACAATGAGTCCTAAACTTTGGCAGTAACTTATGTGGCACTTTTGATCACACTAGCCATTAGTTCCATCCTCAAAGAGCAATACATTTGTCAAACCTATTCACCTTTCATAAAATCATGTTGACTAATTTGATTTTCTAAGTGTCTATATTTTTACTACCTCCTTTACAATGAATTCCAGTATTTTTCCAACAACTGATATCAGGTTAACTGGCTTATTGTTCTACACTATGTCTTTCACCTCTTTCTTGAATTGTGATGTTACATTTTCTGTTAAGTAATCCACTAGCATTTTTTCAGAGTCTAGGGAACCTGAGAAGATCAAAATCAAAGCACTCTCTGTATCCATGCCTTTTGGAACCTGAGGATGCAGGTCATCATTCAGGGAAAAGTAATGAGATTTAAGAAGGTTCCAGAAAGTGACTAAATGAAAATAGTAAAAATAGCGAAGAGGAAGGAAAATTACAATCACTAGGGCTGGAGTACTGAGCAAATAGATGGAGCTGCTTGTTGACAAGTCTCCAGGTCTTGATAGATTTAATAGTCATACACCACAGGAATAGGCCCCTCAGTCCACCATGTCTATGCTGACCATCATGTACCTATCTACATTAATCCCATTTACCAGAACTTGTTTTGTAGCCATCTAGGCCCTAGTGATTTAAGTGCTTGTCTATATATTTAAATGCTGGGGAAGTCTCTGCCTCAACCACCCATTCAGGCAGTGCATTCCAGATTCTAACTACCCTCTGGGTGAAAACAAATTCCCTCAGATCCCCTCTAAAATCCCTTCCTTTATTCCAATGCCCTTTAGTTTTAGATACCTTGGGAAATGTTTCCTACTATCTACCCTATCTGTGTCCCTCATAAATTTGTACAACTCTATCAGGTCCCACCTCAGCCTCTTCCACTCCAAGGAAAACAAACCCTTTCCATCCAGTCTCTCCCTTCTTATGACTGAAATGCTCCATCCTCAGCGACATCCTGGTGATAATGCTCTGTATCTCCTCTAGTGCAATCTCATCCTTCTTATAGAGTGGCAACCGGTACTCTGCCTATGCAGTGTTGTACCATTAGCTGCCTGTTTTTTTTATTTTATGCCCTGGCTAATGAAGGCCAGCATTCCGTATTGCTTCTTCACCACCTTTATCTATCTGTGCTGCCACCTTCAGGGATGCCTGTACACCAAAGTCCCTCTGATCCTTTATACTCTCTAGACCTTGCCATTGATTGCATATGTCCTACCCTTGTTAGTTCTCCCAAAGTGATATACTTTTCAGGATGAAATTCCATCTGCCATTGCTCTGCCCATTTTACCAAGTGATCAATATTGTTCTATAACCTTAGACTATTCTCACTATCAACAACACCATCAATTCTTGTGTCATCTGCAAACCTACCAATCATACCTGCCACATTCATATCATGACCATCAATATATGTAACAAACAGCAAGAATCCTGGCACTGATCCCTGCAGAACCCTACTAGTCACAGGCTTCCAATCCCAAAATAAGCACCCTACCCGTGCCCCCTCCCCTCCACCCCCCCCCCCCCCAACACCACCATCACCTTCTGCTTACCAAGTCAATTTTGGATCCGATCCAATCCATCTTTAAAAGAAGTGGCTAATGAAGTATTGCTCCTTTGGTTTTAATTCTCCAAAATTACTGAGATTTAGATTGAAAAGCAGCAAATTAAACTCCTTTATTCAAAAAGGAGAAAGACAAAGCAGGAAACTACAGGCCGGTTGGCTTAACATCTGCATAGGTAAAGTATTAGAAGCTATTAAAGATGTTATAGCAAGGTAATTGAACAAAGTCAATATGCTTTTGTGAAAGGGAAGTCGTATTTGACTCCTTTGAAGAAGTAAAATGCTGTGAGTGAAGGGAACTGGTAGAGTATGTAAGATTTCCAGATGGCATGTGATAAGTTGTTGCATCAAAGGTTATTAGGAAAAAATAAAACTTCATGGTGTAAGTGGTAACATGTTGGCATGGATATAAGATTGTCTGGTTGGCATAAATAATGGGTGGTGTGCCACAGGGATTGGTGCTGGACCTTAACTTTTTGCAGTTAATATAAATGATGTGGATGAAAGCATTGAAGGCATGGTTGCCAACTTTGCTGATGACACAAAGGTAGAGGGGAATGTAAGTCGTGAAGAGGATATAAGGAGGCTTTGGAGTGATATGGGTTAGTTAAGTGAGTGGCAAAGATTTCACAAATGGAATATAATGTAGGAAAATGTGAAATTATCCATTTTGGAAGGAAGATTAATGAATAAACATATGATCTAAATATTGAGAGACTACAGAACTCTGAGATGCAGAGAGATTGGCGTGTCCCAGTGCATGATTTGCAAAAGGTAAGTATGCAATTACTGTGAGTAATTAGGAATGCAAGTAGAATGTTATTGGGAGGGAACTTGAATAGAAAATCAGGGAGATAATGCTTTAGTTATATGATGCATTAGTGAGACCACATTTGGAGTACAAGATACTGTATTGGTCTCCTTATTGAAGGAGGAATGTTCATATTTTGGAGGGAATTCAGAGAAGGCTTACTAGACTAATTCCAGAATAGGCAGGTTATCTTATGAAATGTTAGACAGGTAAGCATGTATTCACTGAAGTTTAGAGTGAGAGGTGACATTTGAAATGTATAAGATCCTGAAGGGTGTTGACTTGGTGGATGTGGAGAGGATGTTTTCCTTTGTGGGAGAATCTAAAACTAGGGGTTACAGTTTAAAAATAAGAGGTTGGCTATTTTAGACAAAAACGAGGCATTTTTTCTTCCTCCAAGTGCCCCAAGTCTTTCAAGCTTTGTTCCTCAAAGGGCAATGAAAGCAGAGTATTTGAATAGTTTTACGTGAAGTTGGGCAGATTCTTGATGAGCAAGGGGGTGAAAAATTACCACCGGTAGACAGAAATGGGAAGCTGAGGTTTCAGTCAGATCAGCCTTTATTTAATTGAATGAAGGAGCAGGATTGAGGGGCCAAGTGGCCTACTCTTAAGAAGAACTTGTTTGGAGAATAAGAGGAAATGTTTTAACAAGTGTCTCAAGAAAAATCATGTTAAGGAGCTATTGACCCTATTAAAAAATACTATTCCTGTATTAGAATTTAAGAATTAAATTATTCTTAATTGAATACTTTGCTTCTCTTTTCACAATGAAAACAAGAATACTGTGGCAAATCTACACTTTAAACCAAGGAAGCAAATATGATGTAGACAAGAAATTACACCGTTTCTGATAAGAGCTCATCCTGAAACAAAAATGGCACTTCTTTCTCCACAGATACTGTCTGGCAAGCTAAATATTTCCAGCATTTTCTGCTTTAGATTTCTAATTTCCAGTAAGTGGAATTTTTCATTCTTAAATGAGAATGTGGAATGCACTGGTTCAAAAGAACAGAGATACAAATTCAGTTTGGGTGTTTGAAATGGTGACCAATGTTAACTTGAAGAAGGGTATTACCTGATATCGGTAAGTGGGCAGGGAATTTGAATTCAAAAAAACAGAACAATGGCCAAGCAGTTTCAATGTGCTGTGTAACCTTTACCAGTTCTTGTGTTCAGATGTGTAGTCAATCTGAAACCCATTCCAGACACAAGTATTTTCATTAGAAAGATGGATTCTACATTTAAAAATTAAAATCAATCATATTTCATAATACATATTTGAGTTGGGTCACAATTTAATAAAGAGATCCAGTCAGAACTTGTGCCATTCAGAAGAATAAATGTTAGAATTTGAATTCGGCCGACTCAACAAAGGTCTTTGTATACAACAGCCAAATAGTTACAAGTTCTCAGATAAGTGGGGTACTTGCTCATTCCTGTCCACATGCCATTCTGATTCCTTTCCCCCCTTCACCCTCCATATCGTATTAAGAACAAACTTAGATGATCATAAAATGCTTTAGTTATTCTGTACAATTGTGTCACTCAAGATGATAGCCACTGCTGAGCTATTGTTTCATAGGATTTTTAAAGTATCAGTTAGGAGCTTGGAACTTACTTGATTTCTCCTTGCTGACTCAGGAATGTACCCTTACCACCACCACAGCAAAGATCAGCCAACTCTGCATAATTAAACTAAAGTTGACCCTGGGACTCTTCAATCTTGATGACTCATTCTCCACTCTGGAATGTGGTGCATTGTTGCACTCTGCTGTCACAATGAAGATATTCCTCTTTACTCAGCCACTGTTTCATTCCCCCACTCTGTATGCAAAATTCCTTTAAAGGCATTCATACTGATCTTACAGGTTCTGGTATCTTAGAGCGAACGTGGTTTAACTATTGAACTGATAATAGCCTAGCATATGAAGTTGAATAAAGTTTGTTGGGAATTCAGGGTTTGTTTAGGGACACAAGAAAATTTGGGTATTCACCATTCTTTTCTTTCATGATAAGGAAGATGCCAATAAATAACATTATATAAGCTACATTATAACAACTAAATTTTATATGAATATTAAAGTTCAGGTGAATTTTAAACTGAAAAATGGGAAGTGCTGAGGAGTTCAGGCAGCATCTGTGTCAACATTTCATGTCAATGAACTGCCATCAGAGCTCAGACCTTGATGGAAACATTAAATTTGCTTCTTTCTGGAATCATAGAAAGGTGAGGAAAGGTCTATTGAGTCTCTACTGGCTCTATACAAGAGTAATCCATCTACTCCCATTCCTGTACTCTCTCACCATTGCTCTATAAATTTCTTCCCTTTTAAATACAGTCGCAGTTTTAGAATAAATTGTGGTGAGGAGAAAGTTCTTCAGGCAGAAGATTGTATTCCCAACCTGGAGTGCTGTGAAGACTTGGTCATTGAATTCATTCAAAACAGAATACCAGATTCCTGATACTGAGGGGACCAAGGGATGTGGGATTATGCAGGAAAATGTCACTTTAGGTGAATGACTTGCCCACTTCACTTCTTACTTCATTTTTTTGTTTATATGTATTTGGAAGATTTATGAAAGCCTTTTTATGTTTACTGCTTGTCTTGTTCATTCTGCTTATTTAACTTTCGCTTCTCTAAACTCTTTACAAATAACTTTTCCAAAATGAGCAGCGTTGCCTGACTGAAGCATTTCTAATTTTTAATTGCACCTGTGATATTTTGATACTGAATTTTAAAATGCTACCAATCTTACTAATGTTGAAAAATACTATCCACTGGGGGATGGGTCAAAGGTAAGGAGAGAAAGGGGTAAAAGAGTGGGGGGGGGGGGGAGAAGAGGCTAGGAAAGAGAAGAAGCATGGTGTGGTGATTACTTAAAGTGGGAGAATTCAATGTTCATGCCGTTAGGCTTCAAGGTTCCAAGATGGAAAATGAGGTGTTGTTCCTCCAGTTTGCACTTTGAATTCTCCTGGCAGTGCAGGAGGCCGAGGACTGACGTTATCTGTGATAGTGTGGGAGGGGGAGTTGAGGTGACTGGCAACGGGGAGATGCAGATCGCTCTCCAAAACATTGGCTTCCCCTTTTTCCTATCTTCAGTCTGGAAGAAGGGGCCTGACCCGAAACGTTAGACACCTGCTTTTCTCCACGGATGCTGCCTGGCCTTCCGAGTTCCTCCAGCATCATAGTGTTTTTCATCTAGATTCCAGCATCTGCAGTCCTTAGTAAAGTTGATGGCTACAGAAAGCTGCAGTCTAAAGGCAGAATGCAACATGTAGGAGTGTACCGAGCCTGCACTGATACTTCCACCGCCAGGCCAGAGAGGCGCCAGAGCTCCCGACACGTCCACTTTGAAGATGCCTCTCTTGTCTCCCGGTGCGTTCTCGGCAGGTGAGAGGGCGGGAGTACCGGACTGTGACCGGTTTCTGCCGCCTGTTTACCGGTCCGCGGATTCCGCCTCAACGCCGCCGGGAAATGGCCAGGAAGAGAAGTGGCGAAGTCAAGGGACCATCCAGCTCGGTTCTGAACAACGTGAACCAACAGAGCGCGGAGCCCGTGGGCGACACGAGCGGCCGGGAAGATGTTGGAGGTGAGGGGAGTCCGGGCGGAGCGCGGCTTTCCGTCACCGTGCGGCCGGGGCAAGGGTGGGAACTACCGGTCACCGTCTGACCCAGGACAGCTGGCCTCCCCTACCCCCCATCACCCCCGTACCCCGGGACAGCCGGTCTCCCCGTCACCCTCTATTCCGGGACAGCCGGTCATTCTCTCTTTCCCTTCCCCCTCCCAGTCACCCTCTACCCTGGGACAGCCGTCCCACCCACCCCCGCGCTTCCTGTCACCGTCTACCCCGGGACAGCCGTACCCCCCACCCACCCACCCCCGCGCTTCCTGTCACCGTCTACCCTGGGACAACCGTCCCCCCCACCCACCCCCGCGCTTTCTGTCACCGTCTACCCTGGGACAGCCGTCCCCCCCCACCCACCCCCGCGCTTCCTGTCACCGTCTACCCCTGCCCCTTTGCCCCCAATCCTGTCTCTCCCCCAATCAAAATGATTGCATTCACCATTATTTCAATTGTAGGTTTATCCCCATGTATTCCAGTTCTGACACCTGCCTCTTTCTGTAAAGATGCCGCAAATTATGCAGGAGTTTGATATTTGTCTTCAATTAAACGAATTCATATCATAATGGACATGTGCTATAAACCCTGTCAATAAGCATGAACATTCAGAATTGGTTCATCTTAACAAAAGAACTTGAGGCTCTCTCCTCAGAGCTCCACGTCAGCAAATTGGATGTAAATCAGGCCATTAGTCAACATCTGTTGGACAAAATTACAAGCCACTTTGCAAAACAAGGGGATAACTCACCCCTGGGTGTGCAGCTGATCCAACAATAACAGAATCTCTTAAGGTGTTAGGTTTTTGCTCATTGATGTATCATTACTTGCACAAGTGTCAGTGAACTAATTTGATCATAAGCTTTTCAATCAGTTCTGATTAAATTGCCCACATCTCCTGTAACCTTTAAAGTCCTTTCTGAGCTGATCTATGAGAGCTACCTCCTTCTCCCTCAATTTTATTCCAACAAAATAACATTATTCATAATAACATACTGCCTGCTCCTGCCCCACTGAACTTGTCCTACTTGTGTCTCCAAAATAACTAACTATCCAGCTTCCCTTCCTGATTCTAACAGCATCTGACGTGTTACTGATTCTCTCTCCTTGAGTATTGTTTACCACTCTTTAAATTTGCTATTATCACCTCTTTCATTAAAAAAACATACTTCTGACCAACTACCATCATCTTTAGCTTATTATACTACTTGAAGGCAATTCATGTGCATCGCTCTCCAAGTGTCTTGATTGAATGCTTCGAATCATGTTTTTGTCCAGCCACAGTGCAGAAGCTGTTCTTATCAAAGAAACCAATTGGAAACCCTATGTTATTGTGATTAAGGTTAATCTATTTCTCCTCGTTCTTCTTTATCTTTATGTAGGATTCAATACTGTTGATCACACCATCTTCCTCCAAAACCTAAACACCATCACAGAGCTGGATGACACTAAATGCTCTTGGTTTCATTTCTATTTTCTTGTAGTCAAAGAATCATCTGTGATAGCTTCTCTTTCCATGCTTGTACTGTATCTCTGCTATGACTAAGAATTTATACTTGGCACCATTTCTGTGTCACATATGTGCTACCTCTTGGCAGCATCATCCAAAATCAAAGCACTAGTTTCAACATTAATGTTGATAGCAGCCAATGGTACCTTACCACTAATTTATTTTTTCCTCTTGTCTCTAAATTGTTAGATTTATTTCCTGACATCCACTAATGGATAAACAAATTTTCTTCCACTTTATATTGGGAAGATAAATGCTGTTGTCTTTGGTCACCATCATAAATTCTGTTCCCTCACCAGCAACTAACCCTCTCAGTAATTGTCTGAACGTGAACTGTTCACTTGACCCCGAGATGAGCTTTGGACACAAAGTTAAGATCACATACTTCTGTCTCTGACGTTGCTTGACTCCATCCTTGCCTTGGTATGCATTCTGAAACTTTCCACGCCTTGGTTCTACCTCTAGATTTGACAATTCCAGTGCCCCTCAGGCAACTTCCCTTTTTCTTCCCTTCATAAATTTCAAAATTCATCCTAACAATAAAGCCAATTCACAAATCACCTTCTCGCTGACTATCTTGTTTTTATTACAGCAGAGCATTGATTTCTTTAATTGTCAGCCTTATTTTCAAATCTTTCTATGTTGTCAGCTCCCTGTCTGAAATGTTCTTCAGCCCTATAACCTTTTAAGATATCTTTTTCTTTGCTAAAGATTGATTATAAATACTAGTTGTTGTTAAGTATGTCTCTCATCGTCTGTTTTTGTTTTGTAGGGGTGAGTTCAATATTATGTATGATGCTCCCTGTATTTGGTAACACCTGAGATTATTGGTCACAAGACTCCCTATAAACAGACAAGGGAATAACATGCAAGTGTGACACAGCTAGCAAAACAACTTTTATGTATCTTTGATAGTATTACTGACTTGATGGGAAATGGAATAAAAACATTACAAGTATCATAACCATGCTGTTGTCCTTGGCAAAGAAGACTAGATTCAGGATTTGAGCACTTAATCTAGACTATCATCATGCAGAGCTAAAGGAGTGATGTATTATTATAGATGCCACTCTTCAAGGTATTGTTGAATCAAGGTTCCTTGTTCTAGGGGTTCAGGATGGATATAAACTAATATGTGGCATTGTTTGAAGAAATAGAGATCAGTGAACACTTCTTTCTAGATCTAGTTACAGATTTATCTCTCTTACTACCATTTTTATCCAGATAATTGATAGTTCAAAAGAAATTATTGGATTCAAAAGTTTGGAATGCGTTGTACCCTTTTTCTTCTGGAGAGGGTTGGAGAGATAGGATAAGGAGAAGTCATGGAACTGAAAACAGTGTGAATGTTAAAATTAAGGCATTATTAGGCCTGGGGCTAGTGTAGATCAACAACACTTGAACTTGAAGTGATGAATGAATGGGCCTTAGATGCCAGCATTCTAACTCGTGCCAAGTTTTTATGTGTAGATGGACAGGGTTGGAGGTCAGCCAGGGCAGCACTGAATAGTTGAGTCTGGTTGCAACAAATATGGGTGAGGGTTTCAGTAACTACTCCAGTAAGCTTGGCAGTGGGGAGGGGATATGGGGTTTAAAATCTTAACTCGAATAGAATATCAGGTTTGAAATTAAGAAAAATTGCAAATCTGATGCAGCTTTTTAGTGGAATCATGATGTATGTGAGGTAAGAAAACAAGTAAAGTCAATACTTGCGATCTTTAACCGCTTCTGAAACAGATATTTTGTTAGGTTAAAAATTAACTTTATCTCATCAAAGTATTTGTGTTATGAGACCCAATGAATGGCTGTGGTCCTGATTTGTTTATGAAACTGTCAGGTATGTATTAGGCTGTAGTAGTATTGTGGCCTTGGTAGCACTGCAGGGATTCTGAGTTTTCAGAAATATGGAGAAGGGAAGCAACAGATTGACAGCTTTGGGGGAAAGTATAGATATCAAGACAACAGCCATTCAATAGATCTCATAACACAAATACTTTTGCAAGATAAAGTTAAATTTACACCTAGCAAAATATCCATTTCAGAAGTAGTTAAAGATTTCAAGTATTGGTTTTCTTGCTTGTTTTCTTACATTTGTATTTTTATCTTGCATACAGTATATCATGGCTCCACTAAAGCTGCATCAGATTTGCAATTCCTCTTAATTTCAAAGATCTTAAATTAAAATAATTTAAAATTTTGTCAAACTACTCATAGTTACACCAAACCAGGAAGATCTTTTAATATCTTTATTATTTTAAGATCTTTGAAAAAGTATTTTGGTTTTATTTTTTTAAAACATTTACAAGAGTTTTTCATAATTTTATGAATATCCTTTCCTAAACAAAAATGTGAACAGCTTTGACAGATGGCAAAGCTAGGGTGTGATTTAGTCATCCGTCAAAGGTTTCCAGGGAGATGTTTGGTTAGGGCACATTTTGGTTTGCCCGAGTCACCCACTACATCGTTAGAGGCCTTGTGGCTGCTGAAAGGCTCGCTGCCTGGCTTCAGGATCACTATGGCCAGTGCAATGGACCTTCCTGATCTGGAAAGGTGTTCAGGGAAATGGGAATGCAGCAGTGGGCTGTGCTTTGGAAACTGAGCTTGCTTATCAATGGATGTATATATAAGTCTTTGAACTTAAACTGTAGTTGTATCTATAATGCCATGTGATATTTTTTCTAAATGGTTCATAGTTTTTCCTCCTAATTGTAGTTTTTTTTTTGTTTAAGAGAAAACATCATCAGAAGGGGGATCAGCCCGAATGTCTCTCTTCATTCTTTTTTCTACCTTCCTCTCAGCTGCTTTTGTTATGTACCTGGTGTACAGGAATTTTCCAGAACTTGATGAGTAAGTATGCATAAAATTGAAAGGAAAAGTATGGTCACTTAACAGAATTTGAATTTATCATGTTAAAACGCTAAGCACTTCCCATGAATACCTGTGTTATTCTGCTGCTTCATAAGAAAGAACAATGATCATTCTGCACCATCACGTTATTGATGGACCTGTTTATTTTATCTTATTCTATTGTTTGATGTGGGACTTATCAGTTGGCCACCAGATTAATAACTTTGTCTTCAGGTAATACCATACTGCCATTTAACATTCACTTGCATAAGGATACAATATCTGTTTATTTCACCCTATCAGGAGTCATACTTCAGACAATGTGATATTCTGAACTGGATGTTGATGCAAATTATTTTGCTTTATGCTGATATGGAGGTCAGAAACATGTTTATGATCCAGAGATGAGCATGCCTCCAACTTGATTAAGCTTGTGGTGTATTTAATTCATAACTATATGACAGTGCCTTGGCACTAGATGTTCTTTACTGTGCTGTACAACATGAAACCGCTTTGAAAAGATTAAAATAGCTCATAATGTTAATGGAATAACTAACTTTTGATATTGCATCTTTTTACCTTCTTCCTCTTTTGCACTACAATTCAAATAATAGCTGCAAAATACAAATTGATAATTTCTTCAAGTGTAAAACAGTGAGGGGAGGATCAATAAACAAAAGCAGTACCCTTTCCAGACCAGATTGATGGGGAACTTGACCAAACATTTCTATTCTGTCATGGTGCCTAGCCAAAAGAAATGTACAGAAGTAATATTAGCATCTGTTAACGATTGTAGAATGTGTGATTCTGTATTTGAATGACCCAATATCCTGAGCAACTGCTCATGTAACTTTATTCATGTGTAGGCCATCTTTGTGTTAAATACCATCAAAAGCATGATTTTAGTTCCCTGTCTCATTTTCAAATCCATTCATGATGCTGTATCATCTGGCTTGCAAGCTCCTCCAACTTGAATCTCAGTCTTCAGATACAATTTCTGTGTACATTATCAAGAATGGCACTCTCTGCAAGGGTTGTTTCTTAGATAAACTTTCTTTCATGGAGTCATTACTTCACCTTAAGCCAGAAATGTCTGATCAGTGTCAGGTTAGTGTTCTGTGATGGTTCTGAACCTGGTATCTCAAGAAGGATACAGATCCACTTGGCATCCCATTTCGTGCAGGATACCTTAAAGGTTAACCACCAGGTCAGATCGGCGGTAAAGAAAGCGAATGCTATGTTGGCATTCATTTCGAGAGGTATAGTGTATAAAAGTAAGGAAGTGTTGATGAGGTTCTACGGGGCACTAGTGAGGCCTCATTTGGAATACTGCACAGTTTTGGGCCCCATATCTTAGGAAAGATGTGCTGATGTTGGAGAGGGTTCAGAGGAGATTTACGAGGATGATTCCCAGAATGAAAGGGCTTGCGTATGATGAGCGTTTGTCGGCTTTTGGACTGTACTCACTGGAGTACAGAAGAATGAGAAGGGACCTCATAGAGACATTTAAAATGTTGAAAGGACTGGACAGAGTAGACATGGCTAGACTGTTTCCCTTGGTGGGTGAGTCCAGGACCAGAGGGCACAATCTTAGAATTAGAGGGTACAGTTTTAAAACAGATGAGGAGAAATTTCTTTAGTCAGAGGGTGGTGAATTTGTGGAATTCCTTGCCAGGTACAGCAGTGGAGGCCAGATCATTGGAGACGTTTAAGGAAGAGATAAATAGATATCTAAATAGTCGGGGTATCAAGGGATATGGGGATAAGGCCAGAAATTGGGATTAGAATAGTTTCCCCCCCCCCCCCTTCTCATTTCTTTTTCTTTTTTCCCTTTTCTTTGGAGCAGACTCGATGGGCCGAATGGCCTACTTCTGCTCCCTTGTCTTGTGTTCTTGTGATCTGATTTCCACCCAGTAACCCATGCTTGAATGTTGAATCAGAGCAAGCACACAAGGTTGCGATGTTTCTGTCGTTAAATAGCTTTTTGCCGTGATTTGCAAAAATCTGTTAGTTAAGTGGCACTTGAACTCACTTAACTAATCATACATTGGCTTTTTGTTCCTGAAGTGTTGCTTTTTATTCCCTGTTCTAATTTTCAAATCCAACTGACATTCCAGCACCCATTCTTGCAAACTCCCCCAGACTTCCCTATCTGCTCTTGACTGTCAGACCACCGATCTATCTTTTTGTACGTTCTATACAAATCCTTTCTTTATGCTTTTAGTGACAAGCCCTTCACCCCATCAATATAAAATTGCCTCCCACACTCCTATTTTTATCTTTTTATTTTTAAAAGCTTTTGCAGAATTTGTCTTTTTTTTAAAACAAATTTTTGCCACCTAATTTTCTCAACTGTGGTTCAATATTGATTTTTTTTTGCCATTTCCTTCTCCCTTTGTTAATCTCCTTTGAATGTTTTTGCTAAAAGTGATGATATGAATGAGTCATGGATTGGTGCAGCCATAAGAGACTATTCAGCTCATTGTTTCTGTGCTAACTTTTTGGAAAAAGCTATTCAATTCCATCCTCTGCTATAGTGCAGGGTTGTTTGACTCATTGTTTTGCTTGTATTGAGGGCAGAAGTGATTTTGTTTTTCCCCCTCTCCCTTCCACCTGTAAACTGTATCATAGTCCAGATAATTATTA
Source organism: Pristis pectinata (assembly GCF_009764475.1). Classification (NCBI taxonomy): domain Eukaryota; kingdom Metazoa; phylum Chordata; class Chondrichthyes; order Rhinopristiformes; family Pristidae; genus Pristis; species Pristis pectinata. Next base: position 27,269,941 of record NC_067418.1, read on the forward strand.
ATCATAATAGATAATCAGTCCTCAGTTAATTGTAACATTTCATTATATCTGCAAATAAAATGAGTGACATTTAAGAAAACCTTTAAGAAAAAATTTATTTAGTTTTGAGAAAATGTGCATTTAAGAATGTTTTTCTTGAAACTGTTCATTAATCATGTTCTGTTTTTGGATCTTAATAGAGAGGAGCGAAAAACCATTGTAATTCCTAAGGACATGGATGATGCCAAGGCATTGGGGAAAGTTCTTTCCAAATACAAGGACACTTACTATGTACAAGTGTTAGTGGCATACTTTACCACATATATTTTGTATCCTTTCATGTGCAGTCAGCACGATGTCTATGCAATAGAAAGGTGGAATATTAGAATCTACATCTGTTATGCTCCTGGTCTTTTTGATGTGTGCGATGTCCTTATACCTAATGTATCATGGAAGAATGCAAGGGTTTGCACTACAGAAAAGTTACAGATTTTGATGATGCAACTGAGGGATGCCTGGAGCAGATGTGAGGCATGTCTCTGTGGGTTGGAGAAAAAGCAACAGAAAAGTCGATCTTGCAATTTCAATTCTTAGCAGCAGGATGAAGTAGGAATGGTGAAACCCTTAAAGCTAGGAGGTGGTTTTGGAAAAAGTTAATGGAAAATATTAAATTACTTGGGTTTTTTGTGGGGTTGGAGTGAGGTGGGGAGTATCTCACAACATCTCCTGTTCACATCAGCCCCACAGAGTGGCCAAGTAAAGGAATGGAATCAGTAGAGGAATGCAAGTTTAACAAATGAAAGAGAACAGAACTTTTCTCTAAAATTGAATTGGCAGAGACTTCTGCTGTCCAGTACTGAATGTCAAATACACTGTGACAAGCTAGAAGCACACGAGAGGGTGACAAAGTTGGCAATCGGGTAGAACAAACTTGTGGGTGTGCACTCATGGAACAGTGTAACTTAATAGTATTTGAGTTTTTGTCTTCATTGCTGCTACGGATTCTCAATTTTTTTTCACATTTTTTAGTTTCAGACTGGGTTTACCAGATTGGGTAGCTCTTTTGTGGATTTCTCTGAATATATTTGTATGAAAGCAGGATAAGAAGCAGTTAATGGTTTCAAACGTGTTTTTTTTAATGTGCTGAGAGTTTAAGTGGTTTTGGATTGAACAGTCATGGTATAGAACCTTTTCCCTACAACTGGAAGATTAGAGGAAAGGGAAAACTTGGGAGGGTAATGGGGCTCTCATTTGACTAAACCCTTTAATTTCATTATCTTCATTTTGACATTATGTGAATAGTTGTTTAACTTGCATGCATGATTGAACAATGATCAGGTAATTGTTCTAAATGTGTTACAAATATAAATATATTCGGGGGTAGAGAATAGGGAAATGTTCTGTGATTCTTAGTTCTTGTGTATATGGCAAGATTTGAGAATTAATACCAGTTACACAATACTAGATTTAAGAATTAATGC